>NC_081439.1:108480867-108780867 GCF_949786415.1 Peromyscus eremicus
ATATGAATAGCAGTAGCTGAAATAAGCTCTCTCCTGTCCTCTACACCTGAGGGGAGCATAAAAACACATTCTAAGAATGATTCTGTGTTTTGAAGAAACTGAGATCACAAGACTCTTATCTTGTTTTCTTGGAGTTTTCTCACAAGCACTCAGAATTCTCATAGGACTCCATTCTTGTACTGTGTTCTGACATGTTGTGATATGGATATCCCATTTAGAGCTGAGCATTCTGAAGGCTTTCACTCTCTGCTCCTTGACCAATTGAAGGACAGAGGCAGTGAATGACAAAAGGAAACAGTATTTTCTGGATGTAACAGGGCAATTGCACATACTAACTCACAGAGACTATGACAGTATACACAAATTCTGCACAAGCTCAAGCTGTAAAAACTTCTAGCATGGCGATGTGAAGTGGTCATAAGGTCTCATTCCTAACTGAAGAGCTATTGGCAATTGATATCCCCTTAGAAGAGAGTCAGTTAGTTCTCTGTAATGGTATAGGCCCTAATAAATTGACCATGGTCTTCTGGAAGGTCTCCACATCCAAGACTATATAGAAATCACCAATTAAACATGATAGGTTTTTCTTTTTCAAGAGGACACAAAGTTGTGTGGGTAGGGAAAGATAGTGGATCTTGGAGATACCAGAGGTGTGGGATGAATATAATCAAACCACACTATATAAAATTGTTAAAGAACTAATAAAATCATTTTGTGTGTGTATATGTGTGGGTGGAAGTTAAGGAAATCTGTAGAAGTCATTTCTCTCCAACGATAGGACCAAGGGATCAAACCCAAGTCCTTAGATTTAGGGTCAGGTACCTTTACCCACTGAGCAATCTCACTGGCCCCACTTTGCCCTATTTTTATCTCTTCTTATTCTTGGGAGTAAAGATCTCTACAGATTCTGTGATGATACTCTGCACCTCTCTAAGAGAATTCTGCAAGGCTCTAAACAACCCTGGGGAATGAAGGGCAAGCATCATCACAGCCTAGTACTGCCTCTGACTAGGTACATAAATCCACAGTGTAATATTAGGAAGCTTACTCAGAGCTATGAGCTACATTCCTTTCAGCTTAACCCAAAATAAAGGAGCTATTTTCATTTCCCATCTGTCTTTTCTTCTTTTTTAAAATATCTATCAGTTTGGATTTTGAGTTGTTATTCATTGGACTTCCTCCAGTCCAAACATATGATTCATTAGATCAAGAATATGGAGAGAGAGAGACAATAATTATAACTAGTAGACTATAATAACAAGAGGAGAGTCTCTGAGTGGAGACAGGTCACAAGGACCTGGGCCTTGAGTTATTTTAAACCTTTCACATTTTAGAAGTCACTATTAGCTTAAAAATCTGGTCTATATAGTTAAGCAATTGTGTTTTAAAAGTGCGGGGTCAAAATCAGCACCTTGGTGAGAAATTACTCAAAACTGAACTTAAATGGGAGAGTTTCTGCTTCCAAGCTCACTCACAAAGCTACAGACAGAATCGTATTCCTGATGACTGTTCTTGCTAAGGTTTGGCATGAAATCCCCCGCCACAGGCTTGTATGTTTGAACATGTAGTTTTAAGCTGGTAAAGCTGTTGGAGGAGGCTGTGGGATCTTATTTTTTTTGTTTTGTTTTGTTTTTTCGAGACAGGGTCTCTCTGTGTAGCTTTGTGCCTTTCCTGGATCTTGCTCTGTAGACCAGGCTGGCCTCGAACTCACAGAGCTCTGCCTAGCTCTGCCTCCCGAGTGCTGGGATTAAAGGCGTGTGCCACCACCGCCCGGCAGGCTGTGGGATCTTAAAGAGGTGAGCCCTACCTGGAGGAAATGGATAACTGTGGGAGAGGATTGAGATTTTATTACAGCAGGGCCCTATTTCTTGTTCTCTATCCCTGTCTCTCTCTGTCTCTCTGTGTTTCTCTGTCTCTCTGTGTGTCTCTGTCTCTTTGTCTCTGTTTCTCTCTCTCTCTCTCTCTCTCTCTCTCTCTCTCTCTCTCTCTCTCTCTCTCTCTCTCTCTTTCCTGACTGCAGATACAATGTGATTAAGCTTCCTTCTGGCCTGCATCTGTCCCTCAGCTTCCTGGTATACTGAGATGTGAGTAAGAAGCTTTACACTCCTGAGGCCGTACCCTCGCCACCATGATGGACTGTAACCTCAAACTGAGCCAAAATAAACCCTTCTTGCCTTAAGTTGTTCAGTAAGTTATTTGTTACCAGCATCAAGAAAAACAACTAATGCAATTGATCTGAAAGATCCATTCCTTAGTGGCAAATTTCTTATCATATAGTCCTCTCAGTAGGCAGCTCACAGCACAGCATGCAGCAACTGGCTTCATTAACACAAGCAACCAAAAAGAACCAGAGGAGGGGAAGATACTACACAGATGGAAGTTAGTCTTTTGTAAACTAATTAGGGAAGTGGCACTCCATCATTTCAGCGACACTCAACTTGGAAGAATACTAAGTGCACCACACACACACTGGAAAGATTCTGCAAGGAGTAAGTTCCAGGAAGCAGAGATCCATGTGAGGCCCCTAGATGACTACCAACACCTGTTTGTTTTTATATTAGGAATGCCTGTGGCAGTAACGTATTTATCTTGTAGGATCTGAGTTCTTTGAATTATATAAAACATCAGAGAGTACAAACTCTGAAGCCCTGAAGGAAGCACATCAATTCCACTGAGGGACAGCATAGGCTAAACCAATGAAGAACTCCAATTCTCCACAGGCCTGGAGAACTTTTCTCATTAAGACGGAGCAGAATAAGAAGCTAGGGAGAATGTATTTTGGTCTTTAATGTCTTTGAACTTTCATTCCCAAAGGGGGGAAAACTTCATTTTAAAATTTAATTCCTTTGGACTTAAGAAACTTGGACTTTCATTTCTCTGGATTTTAACTGTAAAGTATAATGGAATTTAATATCTGGACTCTAATGTCCCTCTGGAAATGTGATAAGGGAAGATTATGTTCAAATGAGTACATCTTATTGCTGTATATTTTTGTAGTCTCTTAATGTTGTCCTTTGAGCTCATTGTATTTCTTTTGATAGGCTATTTATAGCAATGTAGCAGGACACTGTTCCAGAAGAGAAACAGAATATGAATTTCATCCATGGGCTTGGGAAAGGAATATTGTTGTTAACTTACTTAACATATTTTTCAAGCATGTTTCAGAGCCTTCACCATGTACCACCATATACATCATCCATCAGCAGAGCCAGTGATTGTTGTTGGGGGGGTAGCCCCATGAAGGCAGGAGCTAGATTGCCTTCATAAACTGACCTCCGCCCTCCATGGAAGTGCCTCAGGTTAATCTCAGTGGATTAATGGAAAAACAAAGTGGAGAAAATTAAAGACTCTTGTCTCATTTCTTTCCATGTGGAAGCTGTGCTAATTCTATAGAAGGGGGGGGTTGGATGACTTAATTTATTCATGAAAGTACAGGATCAAGAACTAGTGAATACACGACTCATTGTGGGATGCAGCTGACTACAGAGGCTCTGTCCTGCTCTGACTTCTGCTGGCAATGAAAATGGCCTGTCTTTATCAGAAGTTTACGTGGTGGTTCAGCTCAGCCTGTGACCAAGGAGATAAGATTCTCTCCAACTCAGGTTCTCCATATGAGAAAGTCCACTTGCTCACAGATATAAGCTGTGTTTGTTTTATCATTTCTCCATAATAAATGTGCTAATTTGAACTTCATCTTCAAAGCTAGAGTGGTAGCTCACACCTACACTTCCAGCACTCAGAAGGCTATAGCAGTTGAATCACTGTAAGTTCAAGGCCAGCTTGGGCTACACTGTATTTGAGACAAGCCTGGGCTATAGTGTGAGACTGTCTCAGATGAATGAATGAATAAATGAATGAATGAACGAACAAACACAAACAAGTAAATATATGAACATTGTCTTCGGAATCCTTTCAATTTCTCAATTACTTAGAACTCAGACAAGTAAATGTGTTACTTTTCTCCTCCCAACTTACAAACTGTTCTGGAGATAAAGAGAAAATTGATCATCAAGATGACAAAGGACAGAGAATTCTAATAAAATAAATGGTGGTGTCCTGCTTGAGGCAAAAGAAACATGTACACATGGGCAGTGTCACCTAAAAATAAGAACTGCAAAAGGAAGATAACTTAGCTGACGGTCAATGGTTGGCTCCCAAAAGAATAGGTCTATTCTGAAAACTTTCCTTTTAGACTAAAAAAGAAAATCTTTAAACCTTACAAACATTCACTTTTCAAAATTCTACTGATTCAACATAGTCTGAAGGCTGAAGCAGAATTGAGCAACTGTGATAAATAGCAACACGATCTCTGTGGCTTATTTGCTCTCACCAATTTCTACTGCCTCTGGGGATTTTCTTGCTACTGAGGGACATGAATTTGCAAATAATGGATTTCTCTGGACCTGGAAGAGTTTCTGTCATTTCCTTCATTTTTGTTGACATTTCCCCAATAATTTATGAGCTTCCCTTGATATGTAGAAGGATCAATAGCCGAGTGTGTCTTTGGAAGCTAAGTGACAAAACATTTATATGCTCCGGTGAAAAACTCCACATTTCTCTTGTCATGGTCAATATTTGAAGCTAGCTTTTGTTTGTGCTTACCTGTGTCTCTTCAGATATTCCGAAGCACAGACCCCTTTCGAAATGCCAAAGAGGCAGTAGTTTACAAGGAGCAAGAAAACAGTGTTAAGGGTTTCCAGATGTCCTCCCAGGGGCTGCAATTAAGAGTGACGAGCTAGCCTCTGTCTCCTTTTCTATTATGCCAGTATTGTGTGGTAATCTGTTTTAGATACATTGAGATCTCCTCAAAGACTTCCATGATAACCAAGTTCCACAACTTTAAAAATGTTTGTCATTTAAAAAGCAAAAGAATAAAAAAATCAGAAGATGATTTGGAAACACTATTTTTTTTCCAAGAAGATATACAAATATCTGACAGGCAAATCAGAAGAGATCCACCATCATTAACCAATAGAAAAATGAGATCCCATATTATACCCATAAAGACGGCTAGTATTTCACAGAGAAATAGACAAAAACAGAGAAAAAACATTAAGTTTTAGAAATTAGAACACTTTACATTGCTGATGAGAATATAGAATGGGAAAACTGATAGTTTATTAAAAAAGTAAAATATAGTTATCCTATAGCCTAGCATTCCAACTTCCAAATACACAAAAATAATTCAAATCAGGGGCTTAAAGGCCAATTGTGGTAGCAAACTCCTGTAATACTAGCACTGGAGAGGCTGAGGCAAGATGATGAGGGTAGTCTTTGTTATAGCAACTCCTGGCCTGAGATTTATATCAAAGAGCCATCTCAGAGAAAGAAAATAAAAATCAATGACTTTAACAGATATTTATACACCTGTCAGAAGCTAGGCATGGTCAAAGGCCCTTTGGGGTCCTGTGGATGGAACAAGAAGCACTGAGCTTTTGTTCCCTGTCAGGGTCATGTTTGGTAAGGTCAGTAATGGACTGGTACCAGGGTTCCAGGGGGCCTAAGATCAGGGCCTGAAGCTTAACATTTCCACTGTAAAGCTGTGGTCAAATGTTCCATGCACTGAGATGTGAAATGCTTTGCTTACTGTACCAGTATGTACCTTGCAAAAGGAAACCTTGAGGTACTTTTGTTCCCTGTAATTCTGTTGTCTGATGAACTGTACTGACTTGTTTTCTGCTTCCTCATTTAAGGGTAGAGAAGAGCTATGATGCTAATAAACTCGATGGCTTGGGTCATCAGTCATTGCATCCCTCCTGATCCCAGCTTTTGCTTGACTCGTTCCCTTCTCATCCCTGGTACTCCTTCTCAGAGTCCCAGCATGAGCCCAGGAAGAATAGCTAGTTTGGCTCATATACCTATGTTCATATTAACATTATTCACAGTGTGGATAAGGAAAATGTAATGTATGTATATAGTATAAAGTAATTCATCATTTAAAAGGAAGAAAAATTGACATGTTCCACAGTATGAATCAACTTCAAAGATATCACAGTAAGTGAAATAAGCTAAATACAAAAAGACCAAGAAAGCTGGGTGGTGGTGGCATACGCCTTTAATCCCAGCACTTGGGAGGCAGAGCCAGGCTGATCTCTGTGAGTTCGAGGCCAGCCCGGTCTACAGAGCGAGATCCAGGACAGCTACCAAAACTACACAGAGAAACCATGTCTCAAAAAACTAAAAACAAACAAAAAAAAAGGACCAAGAGTATATGATGTCACTGATGTGAGGTAGACAGAGTAGTCAAATTCCTAAAGATAGAAAGTAAAAAATAAAATGGAAGTTTCCAACAGTCACAGATGTATATTAAATGGAGAGTTTTTGTTTACTGTATCCAGAATCTCATTTTAGGAAGACGAAATGGCTTGAAACCTTGGCAGTGGTAATTATTGCTCAACATGGTGAACCAACTTCATGACACTGAACAGTATTCTTTAAAACACTCCAAATACTGACTTTTATTACAATCTTAAATATTTGAAGATTGATGTTATATGAGAAGTTATAGCTTTATTGATAATAAAAAATGTCTTTTTTTAGTGTGAGGCAGGCTACTGTCTACCAGATTGTCTCAATATGTACCTTAGGCTATTTTCTGAGTGTAAACATCTTCCTGGTAGAAACCAAACACAGTGAGTACTCAGCAAAGAGTTTCAAGAATCATTTGTGTGTGCATGCATTTTTGTCTGTGTGGTCTTTTTGTGTGTGTGCCTGTGTGTGTGAATGTAGAGAAAGGCACAGAGATGTGAGAGCAGAGAGTTGGCTTATACCTAACCCCATTAATTGGGGTCAAATTGTTGGCCTAAAATGGGCAGCAGGTTTTATAATGGTTTAATACAGGTATACATGGATACATAAAGTTATGAAACCAACCTGGGTAGACAGTTAAAAACTTGACAACAAAGTAGATTCAACTGGAAATGCTTTAACACAGATACCAAAGTTGAAGCCTGAACTAAAAAGGTTCAGAGACTGAAGAACACATAGATGTGAGTCAGAACAGACACTGAAAAGTATTTAGCAGCAGAGAGAACAGTGTGGCAAAGGTAGGTAGAGTGACAGTCATACTGAATGATCACTGACCATCAGGACATAGTTGTCATCCCTAACATTATGCCACTTTTGATTATTATCCAACCTGTCTCCAAAATTCTGAACCAGATGAATCAAGACAACAGCAGAAGTTACTGTGCATTTCTTTGCAAATTCCCACATATAACACTAGAGAGAAATATTTACAGCCCAGGAGACCACTGGAGAAGAGAAGAGGAGGACATCAGCCAAACAAAAAAATCCATAAAAATCTACATGAGGACAATCAAGAGTAAAGTTTAAAAATGGGTCATTATGGAATTTCCCTATCATTATCCCACTGGGAACCCACTTTGAAGAAAGTGAGTGCTTCCAAGAATCCCAGAAATTTTCTAGGTTAATAACAGCTGAACATTTTTGGTCTTTTTTATTATTGTAAATAGATTCATTTCTCATACACTATATCTTGACTATAGTTTTCACTCCCTCTACTCCTCCCAGCTCCTCCCCACTTTCCCTCATCTCTGGATCCACTCCCTTTCTGTCTCTCATAAAAATATTTAAATTATATTATTAAATATCACAAGATTATATATTATAAAATATGTGAAGCAAAAATTATCATATCAAAGTTGGACACAGCAACCCAAGAGAAGAAAAAGAGTCCCAAGAGAAGGCACAAGAGTCAGAGACCCACCTGCTCTCACAGTCTGGAGTTCCATAAAAATACTAAGCTAAAAGCTGTAATATATACACAAGGGACCTGGTACAGACTCATGTAGGCCCTTGTGCTTTGTCCTTCAGTCTCTGTGAGCTCATATGTGGCTTGCTTAGTTGATTCAGAGGGCCTTTGTTCTCCTGGTGTCCTTTATCCCCTCAGGCTCTTGCAATCTTTCTGGGTCCTCTTCGTGAGATTCCCTGAGCTCAGAGAGAAGGGATTAGAGAGAAGGAATTTGATGGAGACATTGCATTTAGACTCTCTCTCTCTCTCTACAAGATGTCTGTCTGTGGGTCTCTGCATCTGTTCCCATCTGCTGCTGGAGGAAGTCTCTCTGATGATGACACTGAACTATGAGTAGAAAAGAACATCATTAGGAATTATTTTATTGAGTTTTTTTATTTTTATTTTTTAGGTCAGCAGTGCTTGGTTTTATGCTAGGTCTCTGAGCAATCTAGGCTCTAGTTCTTGGTTACCAAAGCAGTGTCAAGTATGGGTTTCTTTTTGTGTAGTGGGGCTTAAGTTGAATCAGACATTGGTTGGCTACTCCTACAAGTTCTATGCCATAACTACACTGTTACCTACCATTACCCTGGAATACTTTGCAGGAAGGATAGATTATAGGTCAAAGATTTTTGGCTGGGTTGCTGTCCACATTTCTTCTTCTGTAGTTTAGAGAAAAGGGGCTGGCTAAAGAAATGCACCCTGACTCTGGAGCCCAGAACTAGGAAAAGATGGTTCAGATGAGGGCAGAAAGAAACACAGTTTGGCTCAGTCAGATCAGAGCCATCTCTGCCCTTGGCCAACTGAATTGTGAAACCAACCAATCACAGAGCAGGATAGTAGAACCCTGGGCCGGGGGTTGACTCCACCCCCTAGACTTCCTGTGTAAACCACTCTGCCCAGTCAGTTAGAAAAACAAGGCTGTTCTCCCCACCCTGGTAGAGGCAGCTACTCTCCTGAACTCCTCCTTCCCAAATAAATCTCTTTCTCAAAAGAGTTTTGGGTGTGAAGATCTTCATTCACTGGCGTAGAAAAGATCCTCCAGTAGACAAAACAAGGGAGAGCTGAACCAGCAGAGCAAGGAGGAGCTGAACAGAAGATCTTCGCTGAGACGTCTCTCAGTGGACAGAGCAAGAGAGAGCTAAAAAGTAACACTTTTCTCCGGAGCCGGAGGAGATTGTTACATTTCTGCAGGGGTTTCCCCTTTTGCTACATTTCTGCAGGGGTTTCCCCTTTCTCAGAGTGAAGCAAAAGAAGCAACATCTTAGGCTGGAGAAGTAGAGCTCTGCTAGGAAGCCCACTCAAGTGGGGGCTGAGCAAAGCTCATCTGTAGAGGCTCTCCAGGAGAGGAACAGGATTGCTATATCCTGCAGGGATACCATCCCCCATCACACCAGGTATACCTTGACTTTGCTAAAGAGTCAGGATACCCTTCCCTGCTGAAGCAGTTCCAGGCCTGACTCTCCAGAGAAGTCAAAAATTTCTCTTCCAGGGTTATGCTGCTTCTTTGCAGTTCCAGCAGTCAGAGCTGTGCTAAATAGCTCCAGGTGTCCAGGACACCTTCAGGGCAGAGCTGTTGCTCTGAGCAGCTCCAGGTGTCTGGGATACCTCACCCTCCAGGGCTGAACTGTCTCCTTGCAGTTCAGCCATCAGAGCTGTCCTAAGCAGCTCAAGGTGTTGCCTGACTCCCCAGGTAGTCAGGATACCAAACCCACAGAGTTGCAAAACTCACGTTTTGGTACCAAAATCTGGGACCAAACTCAGAGTTGTTGCAACCAATTTACTTACATTTTTGGTGCCCAAAACCTGGGCCCAAACCCACAGAGTTGCAAAACATGCAATTTACTTACATGTAGCCTGCAGTGTGCCTCCCTGCACCAAAGAGACTAGAAGGGAGGGGTAAAGGCTCCATGTAGGCAACAGCTCAACTTCTTCATGTTCAACAAGATGTGTCGATGTTGTCCTCCACGGTTGGGGCCCCACTGTCAGTTTGCAGAGAACAACATTTTGTCTTTAACATCAACCTGAGTTGTTTGAGGATTTCCGTGGGACCCCCATTGGCCAACAACTCAGTTGAATGCAAATCAGTCCCTCCATTGGAAGCCATGCCTAGCTAAAAGAAATAACTTGAGATGGTTACAAATTGAGACTCCATATCACCTATCACTAGAAGTCCTTCTGAGGATCACCTTCATAGATTCCAAGAGATTTCCACTACGCAAAGTTTTCACACCAAACCAAAATGCTCCCCAATTCCAGCCATCTCTCCTCATACTCACCACTTCCACCTCATATCTCCCCTGACGTGACCTCCCCAATCCCATCCCCACCAGTATGCCAGTAAAATCTATTCTATTTACCCCTCCCAGGGATATCCATACATGCCCCCTAGTCCCTTTTCTTCTTTACCTAACCTCTCTGGGTCTATGGACTGTAGGTTGGTTATATTTTACTTAATGGCTTATATCCACTTATAAGTGAATATACACCATATTTGTCTTTCTGAGTCTGGGTTACCTCACTCAGAATGTTTTTTTTTCTAGTTCCATTCATTTGTCTGAAATTTTTCATGATATCATTGTTTTTAACAGCTGAGTAATACTCCTTTGTATAAATGTCCCAAATTTTCTTTATCTATTCCTTGGTTGAGGAGCATCTAGGCTGCTTCCAGGTTTTGGCTATTATGAATAAAGCTGGAATGAACATGGTTGAGCAAGTCACCTTGTGACAGGATGGAGCCTCCTTTGGGAATATATGCCCAAGAGTGAAATAGCTGGGTCTTGAGGTATATTGGTTTCCAACTTTCTAAGGAACTGTCATATTGATTTCCAAAATGGCTGTACACATTTGCACTCCCACCAGCAATGGATATCCCCATGCTCCGCATCCTCTCCAGGCTGAGCTGTCACTTGTGGTTTTGATCTTAGACGTTCTGACAAGAGTAAAGTAGACTCTCTGAGTCATTTTAATTTGCATCTCAATGATGGCAAAGGATGCTGAACATTTCTTTAAGTGTTTCTCAGCCATTTGAAATTCTTCTGTTGAGAATTCTATTTAAATCCATACCCCATTTTTAATTAGATTATTCCATTTTTTGATACCTAGATTCTTGAGTTCTTTATATAGTATATTAGTCCTCTATTGAATGTGGAGTTGGTAAAAAAAAAAAAAAAAACCTTTT
This sequence comes from Peromyscus eremicus, assembly GCF_949786415.1. Classification (NCBI taxonomy): domain Eukaryota; kingdom Metazoa; phylum Chordata; class Mammalia; order Rodentia; family Cricetidae; genus Peromyscus; species Peromyscus eremicus. Next base: position 108,491,802 of record NC_081439.1, read on the forward strand.
CCCATTCTTTAGACTGCTGCTTTGCCTGACTGAAGGTGTCCTTTGCCTTATAAAGAAGCTTTTCCGCTTCATGAGGTCCCATTTAGATCTTAGTACCTGCTCTACCAGTGTTTTTTTTTTTTTTCAGAAAGTCATCTTCTGTGCCAATGACTTCAAGGATATTCCTAAATTTCTCTTCTATCAGCTTCAGTATCTGGTTTTATGTTGAGGATTGATCCACTTGGACTTGAGTTCATACAGGATGATAAATATAGGTCTATTTGCATTCTTCTACATGCAGACATCCAGTTTGACCAGCACCATTTGTTCAAGATGCTGTCTTTTTTGCAGTGTGTATTTCTGGCTTTTTCACAAAAAATCAATTGTCCATATGTGTGTGAATTTATGTCTGGGTCTTCAACTCGAAAGATGACAACCTTATTTTGTTCCTGATTTTAGTGGAATTGCTTTGAGTTTCTCTCCATTTAATCCGACGTTGGCTGTAGGCTAGCTGTAAATTGCCTTTATTATATTTAGGAATGTTCCTTGTATCCCTGATCTCTTCAAGACTTCCATCATGAATGAGTGTTTCATTTTGTCAGAGGCCCTTTTTGCACCTAGTGAGATGATCATGTGCTTTTTTTTCTTTCAATATGTTTATGTAGTGGATTGCATTTACTGATTTTCAGATATTGAACCATCACTGTACCTCTGGGATGAAGTCTACTTTATCATGGTGGATGATCTTTTTTATGGGGTCTTAGATTTGGTTTACAAGTATTTTATTGAGTATTTTTGCATCTATGTTCATATGGGAAATTGTTCTATAATTCCATTTCTTTGTTGAGTCTTTATGTGGTTTGAGTATCAGGATAACTGTGGCCTCGTAAAATAAATTGGGCAATGTTCCTTCTGTTTCTATTTTGTGGAATAATTTGAGGAGTATTGGTGTTAACTCTTTGTTGCAAGCCTGGTAGAATTCTGCACTAAAACTATCTGGCCCTGAGCATTTTTAATGACTGCTTCTATTTCACTAGGGGTTATAGGTCTATTAAAATTGTTTATCTGATCTTGATTTAACTTTGTTTGGTAAGTGATACTTATTAAAAATTTTTTTATATTTTCAAATCTGGTGGAGTACAGGTTTTAAAAATATGTCCTTACAGTTCTTTGGATTTCTTTAGTGTCTGCTGTTATGTCCCTATTTGTTTCTGATTTTGTTAATCTGGATATTTTCTTTATGCCTTTTAGTGATTTTGGATAAGGGTTTGTGTATTGATTTTCTCAAAGAATCAACTCTGTTCCATTCATTCTTTGTATTGTTCTCTTTGTTTCTATATTATTTTTTTCAGCCCTCAGTTTGATTATTTCTGGACTTCTCCTTCTCTTGGGTGTGATTACTTCTTTTTGTTCTAGAGCTTTTCAGGTGTGCTGTTAAGCTGCTGGTATGAGATCTCTTCATTTTTTTAAAAAATGTAGACATTTAGTGCTATGAACTTTCCTCTTAGAACTGCTTTCATTGTGTCCCATAAGTTTGGGTATGCTATGTATTCAAATTCTTGAGAGTCTTTAATTTTTTTATTTCTGTCTTGACCCATTTTTCATTCATTAGGGAGTTGTCCAGTTTCCATGAGTCTGTAAGCTTTCTGCTGTTTCTGTAATTGTTTATATCCAGCTTTAATTCATGGTGGTTGATAAGATTCAGTGTGTTATTTCAATTTTCTCATATCTGCTGAGACTTGCTTTGTATCTGAGTATGTGGTCAGTTCTGGAGAAAGTTCCATGAGGTGCAGTGCAGAGAAGAAGGTATATTCTTTTGTGTTTGGGTGAAATGTTCTGTAAATATCTGTTAGGTCCACCTGGTTTATAATGTCTGTTAGCTCCAATAATTGCATTTCAATTTTGTCTGAATGACCTGTTCATTGGTGAGAGTGGGATATTGAAGTCTCCCAGTATCAGTGTGTGCAGGTCAACATGTGATTTAAAATATAGTGGTGTTTCTTTTACAAAATTTGGTGTTCTTTGTTTGGGGTATAAATGTTAATAATTGAAATGTCAACTTGGTGGATTTTTCCTCTGATGAGTATGTAGTGTCCTGTCTATCTCTTTTGATTAGTTTTGATTTGAAGTCTGTTTTGTTAGATATTAAAGTAACTACCCCAGCTTGCTTCTTAGATCCATTTGCTTGGAGTATCTTTTTCCAACACTTTACCCTGAGTTAATGTCTGTCCTTGATATTGATGTGTGTTTGTTGGATGCATCCATTCTATCAGTCTGTGTCTTTTTGTTGGGGGATGCAGTCCATTGATACTGAGAGATATCAATGACCAATGATTATTGATTCCTGTTATTTTGTCATTAGTGGTGGTGGTGGTGGTGGTGGTGGTGGTTGTGGTGGTGGTGGTATGTGTGCATGCACTTTCTTTCTTTTTATTTTGCTGGTGTGACATTATTTAATTGAGAAGCAGTATGAAAAGTGTGGGTCTTCCTTCAGCCTACTTAATGCCCTGGGAGGAGCTACCCTTGGGCTAGCAGGGGTGCCTGCTGGGGTTGAGGTCTTGGACAAAACAACAAGTTTGGAGCCAAGGTTAGAAGGGGAAGATCTATGGGATCCTCAGGAGATGGGAGCAAGGGGGCAGGGAAGGTTTGCAAAGGTGTTGTGCTGCAGAGATTGGGAAGAGACTGGGGGATTGGGTCTGGGGGAACAGAGAGAGAAGAGAAGGTCTGTGAGCAGTCTACCTGGTTTTCTGGCAGATGAAGCCTGAGAGTGCCTTTAGCAGAGAGTGCCTGCTGAAGTTGGTGACTGGGATACAGTGTAAAATTGGGGAGGGTGAGTTTAAGGGAAAATGATCTGTGGGATCCACCAGAAATATGGGCATGGGAGGAAAGAAGGCTGCTGCTGGTATTCTGATGCTGCACTAAGGGATGAGATAGGGGAATTCTTTCTGGGGGAACAGAGAGTATAGCTGAATACTTTTAAATTTTTATGCTATATTCATATACAGAGTCATCTGTGACCCCTCCTTGTCACTCATATTATGTTATCCAGTCCCCAGGAAACCTTTTAGAGTCTAAAAAATTCAGACTCTCTCTTTTCTCCATCTCTGTTACCTTCAAAATATTCTAAGCCACCATTATCTCTTCTTGCCAAGTCAGAAACAGTCACTTTCCAACTGGTCTGCCTACCCAGTGGTCTGTTCATGATAAAGCAATCAGAGAGAGCCACTTAAGATGTAAATCAGATCATTTGTATGATGTACAAAAAGGGAAGCATAATGCAAGTAGGACTCCCAATCTGAAGCCAAATTGCCAATGCTCAGATGCAAATATCTATAATATCACTTACTGCCTTCCTAATCTGGGCCAATATAGTTAATACCTCTGTTGCTTGACTTCATTTTTATAGTGAAGATCATATCAGTAGCTACATTAGAAATGTTTGAAGAGTATATATTAGATACACTGAAAGAACCTGAATGAGTACTTAGAACCTTAAATATTGGCTTTAGTTATGTCATTCACTTACTCAACACACTATAAAAAATTGTCATGATTAGAATAAAATCCAAAATAATTGGATTTTGAATATGGCCCACAAAACATTATATAAGTTGGCCTTTTACCTGTTTCTGCTTCTTTTATTCTTTCCTCAAATAATTCATTCTATTCATAATAGCCTTCTTGCTGCTACTAGAATGCACCAGACATTATAATACATGCTTATTTGCTGGAAAGGTATCTTAGAAGTTAAGAACACTAGAAAATCTTCAAGAATACCTAGGTGTGTTTCTCAGCCAGCATCCACATGGCAGCTCACAGCTGTCTATAACTCCAGTTCCAGGTGATCTGATGCCTTCTTATGGCCTCTATAAGCACCAGGCACACAGGTTGTACACAGACATACATGCGGACAAAACATCCAGCCAGCTCCCACACAGAAACACATATTATGTATATTATATACTATATGCTTGGTGATCTCACTTTTTCCTTCCATGAATATTTGTTGAGTACCTAGTATATTTACACTACACCAGTGAACAAAACAGATAAAAAAAAACTTTATGAACAAATCTATGCATTCCTGTATTTGTTCCCAGAATTGTTTCCTCAAGAAAAACAAAGATTTTTCAAATTTGACCTGGAGATATGTAGAACAACCAAACATAGCAAAAGAGAAGAATGTAGGGTCAGTTGTAGCTCAGTAATATTATGCTTTTCTAGTGTGAGTGAGAAGGAGAGAAAGGGACATCTAAGAGAGAAAGAAGAAGAGGGAAAAAGACAATGGAGGCCACAAATTCCCAGATAGAAACATCAGGTTTCCATAGGTTGGGTGGTTTATCAAAGAATACTGAGATCTCACTAGATGTAAAGCAAAGGATGACCAGACTACAACCCACAGCTCCAGAGAAACTAGCTAAAAAGGAGGACCCTAAGAGGGATGCATGGATTGCTCTGGGAAGGAGAAATCGATGAGATCTTCTGAATAAACTGGGGGTGGGGAGGGGGAATAAAGAGTAGGGAATGGGGGATGAGAACAGAAGGGAATGGGATGATCAAACTGCAACAGGGACAGAGTGAGATAGCAATGAAAGAGATGTCTTGATAGAGGGAGACATCGTGGGGATAGAGAGAAACATGGTGCTAGAGAAGTTCCCAGGAATTCACAATAACTCCAGCTTAGACTACTAGAAATAGTTGAGAGGGTGCTTGAGCTGGCCTACCCCAGTAATCAGATTGAATACCCTAACTGTCATCATAGAGCCTTCATCCAGTAACTGATGGAAGCAGATGCAGAGATCCACAGCCAAACACCAGGCTGAGTTCCAGGAGTCCAGTCGAAGAGAGAGAAGAGGGATTATATGAGCAGGGGGCATCAAGATCATGATGAGGAAACCTACAGAGACAACCAAACCAAACTAGTGGGAACTCATGAAATTTAGATCAACAGCTATGGAGCCTGCATGGGACTGGACTAGTCACTCTGCACAAGCCAGACAGTTGTGTAGCTTGGTCTGCTTAAGTGGCCCCTGGCAGTAGGATCAGAATCCATCCCTGGTGCATGAGCTGGTGTTTAATATTACCTATGGTGGGATACCTTACACAGCCTTGATGCAGGGGGAGGGGCTTGGAACTGCCTCAACTGAATGTACCAGGCTTTGCTGACTCCCCATAGGAGGCCTTACCTTTTAGGAGGAGGGAATGGGGGGATGGGTTGGGGGGGAAGGCTGAGGGGGAAGCAGGAAGAGGGAAGAGAGGAGGATATGTGGTTGGTATGTAAAGTGAATAAAAAAGTTCTTAATAAAAAAATAAAATAAAATGAAAAGAATACTGAGATCTCAAGTCCAGTCACCTAGCTTGATGTCCGATATTCAGAGCTGTACCTGTCTTCCCAAATCACCAGTCCCATCCTCGCTAAGCAAGTCTTATGCATAGAAAATGAACTAAACATCTACCCCAATTGAAATACTGCAAAGCTCCCACTCTATATTATAGGAAAATGATACTTTAATAATACAACAAGGATTAAATGAGCCAGAAAGTCACCACTGAAGAAGCTATTTAGATTACTCTAAGGCATTTGACTGAATTATTGGGAAATAATGGATGTTTTTATTAATGCAGACTGAAGGGGAAAATATACATGTTTTTAGCTTGTTACTAGACTAAATGGTGAATTTCAAGACTTCTTTTTTATAAGGTAAACAGGAACTCAGATTATTGAGTTAATCCAATAGAAGCCCGTGATACTTCTCTTCTAGGCCCTGGTTCCTTTTGGCTATATCACAGGCCACACACTCAGATCTCCTCTATGGCAGTGCTTAGCCAGGGAGGTCGTGATAACACAAAGTAAAGACTCCTCCACATCCTACACAGTTCCATGGTTTGCAAATGTTATAGCATATAGGCTGCAGCAGCAACTTGGTGGTTTGGGGGCTAAACCAAGAGGTTTAACAGACAAGCACAACTAATAGCTATGTTTGACTCAGTCCTGTCTCCATTATTTACTGGCTGTTAGGCCCCCATCCCCAAGGCTAGGCAGCAAGTTGTGCTTCAAGTTTTCTGTATACAGAAATCTGGAAGCAAATTTTTCTTTGATGAATAAAGTACCCCATGATTCTTCTGTATACTTATACTATATTTATCGATGTTTTTCTACTTTTCCACTGTGTATATTTTAATTGTACAAACACTACGTGACTTTGTTCCCATAAAAGGTGATTGATACACATACAGAAAAGGGCATTTATAATGGCAAATCTTGGTTGTCAACTTGACACACCTGAGAAGAGGCCTCAGTCAAAGCATTATGTCTGTCAGATTAGGCTGTGGGCATGTTCATGGGACATTTCCTTGATTGCTAATTTATGTAGGAGGAGCCAGACTGCTGTGGACCATACCATCCCCATGCAGATGAGTCTGGGCTGTATAAAAAAAGGTAACTAACCATGAGCCTCAGAGTAAGCTAATAAGTAGCACTCCTCCATGGTTCCTGTCTCTAGGTTCCTGCCTATGAATTCTCTTGATTATAGACTGTAACATGTACATCTGAAGATATGAAGCTAGGAGATTCTGATGGGAAATAATATATATTTCTCTTTCTGGGTCTTAGTTACCTTCTCAATGCAATCTTTTTTATTTCTATCCACTTACCTTCAAAGTTCATGATTTCATTTTTCTTCACAGTTGTATTCCACATTTTCATTATCCATTTTTTGGTTGATGAACATTTATGATGTTTCCATTTCCTAGCTAACATGACTAGAGCAACAGTGAACATAGTTGAGCAAGTATCTGTGGAGTAGGATGTCAAATCCCTTAGGCATCTACCATGGAGTGTTATAGCTGGATTATGTGGTAGTTTTAGCTTTTTGAGAGCTCTCTACACTGATTCCATAGTAGCTACACCAGTTTGCAGTTCCACGAACAGTGAATGAGTGTTCTTTTTTCCTCATATCTCCACCAACAGTTCTGTCGATTTCTACCATTCTAGCACAGAGAAGATGAAATTTCAAAATTGTTTTGATTTGCATTTCTCTAATTGCTATGGATGATGAACATTTTGAGATATTTCTTAGCCATTTTTTTCTTGTTTTGAGAACTCTCTGTTTAGGTCCCAGGCTTTTTTTTTTTTTTTTTTTTGAGTTCTTTGTATATTTGAGATATTAATCCTCTGTCATATGTATAGCTGGCAAAGATTCTTTCTCACTCTGTGGGCTTCTTCTTCACCCAGTTGATTCTTTAGCTGTGAAGAAGCTCTTTAGTTCTATGAAGTCACACTTGTCAATTTTTGGCCTTAATTCTTGGGCAGATGGAGTCCTAATCAGAAAGCCTTTTCCTACAGATTTTGTGCAAGGTGATAGAAATAGGTCTAATTTCATTCTTCTGCACGAAGACATCCAGTTTCTCAAGTACCATTTGTTGAAGATGCATTTTTTCCAGCTTATGTTTTTGTTATCTTTGTCAAATATTAGGTGGGTAAGTTTACATACTTATGTTTGGGTCTTCTTTGTTCCATTGGTCTAAATATCTGACCAGTTCCATATTGTTTGGGACACTAGATATAGGACCAAGGCTAGATCTGGTGGGTTGAGGAGAAAGCATGTAAGGGGATGGTCAAGGAAATTCAGGGCTAGACCCTGGAGAAAGATGTGGGAGCTCTAGCTGGATGAAGATGTTGTTTATTTGTTTAAAAAATAAGCAGCATCAAGCTATATATATTTTTAACATGCTTTTTCTCCTTAACAATATACCTTGGGTATTATCCATGTCAGTAGATACAGAGCTATCATATACTTCTTAAAACCAACATGGCCTAATCCATAACAGGGCTATAGCCTTCTTTATTTAAATCAGTTACCTTTGGTAGAGAAGGAGATTACGTCAATTTGATACTACAAAAAGTATTTTTGTACATACCTTATTATATTTCCAAACATTTCTGTATAGAATATATATGTGTATACACATATATATGTATATATGCATATATATATATATATATAATTTGATATAATAAGGGTAGAACATTTTAGGTTTAACTAGACATAAAAAACATACTCCCAAAAAACTGTCAGTTATATTCACAGTGCTAAAGTATATCTAGCTCTATGCACTTTCAACTAACATTAACTATTAATCAGCTTTTTCGTTTTTGGCAACCTGATGGGTAAAATATCTCAACTTTTCAATTTGAAATTCCCAAAGACTGTTTTATATATATAGTTTCAAAAGCTTCTTGAGCATTGAACCACCCCCCTCCTAATTGCGATCTATTCCTCTACTTGGCAATCTGTCAGTAAATGTTTTTTTACATCCTACTTGCTTAAAATGAGGCCCACTTCTACAGACATGAAAAAATATGGCAGATGTCTATGCTACAACAAATGTTAACAGACACTGTTTATATGCTCCAAGTACATGCAAAAGGCCTACAATTTGAAATAAATTTAATCAGGTATCAAAATACAGTGGTTGAGGGAGTCCCCAGGTTGAGTGACTCTAAGAAACAATTTCTTTCTTTTGTTGTTTTTTCTTTTTTTATTATTAAGAAATTTTCTATTCATTTTACATACAAACAATAGATTCCCTCTCTTCCCTCCTCCCACCCCCCCAGCCTTTCCCCTCAACCTACCTCCCATTTCCACCTCCTCCATGGCAAGGCCTCCCATGGGGAGTCAGTAGAGCCTGGTACATTCAGATGAGGCAGGTCCAAGCCCCTCCCCTCTACATTAAGGTTGCGCAAGGTGTCCCACCACAGGCCCTGGGCTCCAAAAAGCCCACTCATGTACCAAGGACAGATCTCGATCCCACTGCCAGGGGGCCTCCTTAACAGTTCATGCTAAACAACTGTCTGACTGTCTGGCTTATGCAGAGGGCCTAGTCTAGTCCCATGAGGGCTCCACAGCTATTGATCCACAGTTCATGAGTTCCCACTAATTTGGCCTGGCCATCTCTGTACGTTTCTCCATCATGATCTTGATGTCCCTTGCTCATAGAATCCTGCCTCTCTCTCATTGATTAGACTCCTGGAGCTTGGCCTGGTGCCTGGCACCTGGCTGTAGATCTCTGCATCTGTTTCCAACTATTACTGGATGAAGCCTCTATGATAACAGTTAGGGTATTCACTGATCTGATTACCGGAATAGGCCAGTTCAGGCACCCTCTTGACATTGCTAGTAGTCTAAGGTGGGGTAGTTCTTGTGGATTCCTGGGAACTTCCCTGGTACCCTGTTTCTCTCTTACCCCATAATATCTCCCTCTATCAAGAGATCTTTCATTGCTCTCCCACTCTGTCCCTCTCCCAGCTCAACCATTCCATTACCTCATGTTCTCATCCCCTATTCCCTACCCTCTATTGCACCTCCCATGCCCAGTTTACTCATTGGAATCTCCTCTGTTTCACCATCCCAAGATGAACTGTACATCCTTCTTAGGGTCCTTCTTGTTTCCTAGCTTCTCTGGAGCTGTGGGTTGTAGTCTGGTTATCCTCTGCTTTACATCTAGTATCCACTTATGAGTGAGTACATACCATAGTGTTTTTGATCTTAGCCATTCTGAGAGGTGTAAGATGGTATCTCAGAGTCATTTTGATTTGCATTTCCCTGATGACTAAGGATGTTGAGCAATTCCTTAAATGTCTTTCAGCCATTTGAGATTCTTCTGTTGAGAATTCTACCAGAAACTCCTACAGCTGATAAACACCTTCAGTAATGTGGCAGGATACAAGATTAACCCCAAAAAATCAGTATCCTTCCTATATACAAATGATAAACAGGCTGAGAAAGAAACCAGAAAATACCTTAGAGTAACTCTAACTGAGCAAGTGAAAGACCTGTATGACAAGAACTTTAAGTCTCTGAAGAAATAAATTGAAGAAGATATCAGAAAATGGAAAGATCTTCCATGCTCATAGATAGGCGGGATCAACATAAAATGGCAGCCTTTAATCCCAGCACTCGGGAGGCAGAGGCAGGTGGATCTCTTTGAGTTCAAGGCCAGCCTGAGCTATAGAGTAAGTTCCAGGAAAGGCTCTAAAGCTACACAGAGAAACCTTGTCTCAAAAAAAAAAGTAAAATTGGCAATCTTACAAAAAGCAATCTACAGATTCAATGCAATCCCCATCAAAATCCCAATACAATTCTTCACAGACCTGGAAAGAACAATACTCAACTTAATATGGAAAAACAAAAATACCAAGGATAGCTAAAAAAAAATCCTGTACAATAAAGCAACCTCTGGAGGCATCACCATCCGTGACCTCAAGCTCTGCTATAGAGCTATAGTAATTAAAAACAGGTTGGTACTGGCATAAAAACTGACATGTGGAACAATGGAATCGAACTGAAGACACTGACATTAATCCTCACACCTATGAACACCTGATTTTTGAAAAGAAGCCCAAAACTGTACAATGGAAAAAAGAAAGCATCTTCAGCAAATGATGCAGGCATAACTGGATGTCAACATGCAGAAGATTGCAAACAGATCCATATCTATTGCCATGCACAAAACTCAGGTCCAAGTAAATCAAAAACATCAACATAAATCTAGTTACACTGAACTTGATAGAAGAGAAAGTAGGAAGTAGTCTTGAACACACTGGCACAGGAGAGCACTTCATAAATATAATGCCAGTAGCACAGACACCGAGAACAACAATTAATAAATGGCACCTCCTGAAACTGAGAGCTTTTGTAGGGCAAAGGACATAATCAATAAGACAAAATGACAGCCTACAGAATGGGAAAAGATCTTCACCAACCCCACATCTGACCTGGGGCTGATCTCCAAAATATATAAAGAATTCAAGAAACTAGACATCAAAATACCGAACAATCCAATTAAAAAAAGAAACAACTTGTAACTGGGGAATTCATGAAAAAGTATATAATCAAACCCTATTTTTCTTTCTTAACTTGAACAAGACATCAATACTCAATCCAGAGTCACTTATCAGAATACTCCTTAAATTCTTTTCAAGGCACCTGAATTCTGCACCTACTGTGGCATAGCTTGTAAATTCAAGATACTTTGGACTCTTACAATTTCTCAAGGATGCCCTGTTACATTAAAGAATGTCTTTTCTTTTGTCATGTAACCAATTTTGCAGTTTATTTTCCTAAACCACCTCTTGTTCTTGATGGTCAGCACACATTTGCTATAGGATTATATTAATAGGCTCTTAAATGGACTTAAGATTTTCTGTGGGTTATTGACTTGCTTTATTCTATTTCTTAATTTTCTCCCCTGTGGAGTCAGTTACCTTGATTAAGATAGAACTCTAAAGTAGACTGACATTCTTTTCCCACTTACCCTGGATTGTTTAGCTCTAATTTTCTATGGCCTCCAGAATTTGATTCATCTATAACCTCTCTCTGTGTCATTTTATGTTTATTTCCAAAGGACATAGTCAGTATATTTTCTTTTCCTGTGGTTTAGAATTATTTGCAGAAGCAATTGCCATAAGCCTTTAGAAAAATATATCATATCTCATGGATGCTGTCCAAAATATTTAATAACCATATGGCCCAGACACAGAATAAAATGAATACATGCAAACACTGTACTTTATATCTTGCTATCACCAATTAGTTGAGTGCTTGTCTTTGTAATTACAGTTGCACGAGGTTGTCTGCCAAGCCCTGTCTCTGATATCAAAGAACAGCTTTGTCCCCCAAAGTTTGTAGTCATGTCTCCATTCAATAAGTACTGACTTATAGGCCCAAATTTTCCTTAAATTTATGTACTGTATTGGAACAGGGTTTCTCAAACTTACACTGTTTGCACTTGCAGAAAAATAATTCATTATGGTAGTAGACTAAACTATGCATTATTGGGTGTTTAGAAGCATCTCTGGCCACTTCCCCACTAGGATGCTGTTAGCGACCTCTCCCCAGGTAGGAATAAATTTGAAAATGACTTTAGGCACTGCCAGAGACCCCTGGAGGGCATCATCCCTGCTTAAAACCACTGTGTTAGATATTAAGGATATGCAAACACCAAATAAACAATATATCTTCTATTGATAATTTCAGTCTCATTTGATATTGTATTTAATATACTGATTGAGGAGCCTAAAATACGTTTCTGTTACTAAAGTTGTATAACCTAAACATTAAATTGTCACCAAAAGTAATATAGAAACATATTTACCTTGAAAACCTTGACCCTAAAAGATATCTAGGTAGTGAAAAATAGATCAGTGCTTATAAGTTTCATAAACAGAAACTGAATCATAATTGCACCTTTTAAATGTGACAGTCAAGTCCTAAAATAAAAATTAAAAAAAAAACCTGTGGATAAATACAAGGACATTTCTTCTCTGACAGAATTTAAAAGCTCAAAATAATTTTACCCTTATTGGATTCTAAATACATACAGGCTCCTCAGATCTTAATATTGACTAAGGTCATGTATGTAAATCCATCAACCAAGCTTTAAGGTTTTTTCTTTGAATGTAGTTTTTAGGTTAGCATTCAAAGTAATGGTTTTCTTTATGGCATTTGTGTGTGTGTGTGTGTGTGTGTGTGTGTGTGTGTGTGTGTGTTCATGCTTTGCTCTAATTCATCCCCCACTACCCTCTCCAGTGCCCACTTACCTGCCACCTCTTTTATTTTTCATGAATTACCTTACCCCATTTAATCATCACAACAAGCCTGTGAAGAAATTACTGTTAGAATCTAAATTTTAAAACTAAGAGAACTGAGGTGAAGACAAATTAAATGGCCTAGGGCAAACAGACTATTTAGTGATGGACTCAGAGACCAAATTCTATACCAACATGCAGCACCACTTAAATAATGATGAAAGGAAAGAATGGTAAGGAAGAGAAATAATTAAGTTTATCTTCTGGCTCCTTTCATGAAATGCAATGTGGTTCCGTGGGGAAAGGGTGGGTATTTTCTATTTTAAATGTCCCAGCCACTTTGGGACTTGATGAAGACCACCTTAACATCAGATGTCACAGACCCAAGGTGTGGCATGACTGGAAGATCAGAAAGATCATCATTTTCAGAGGGAGGATTAAAATTGTACGATTGAAAACTACACAATGAAAAACACACATCCCATGAGAGAAAGGAATTTAGAGAAACAGCAACAAACACATTGGTGGCATACAGAAAAAAAAAAAAAACGGATAGCAGGGCATAGGAGATGGCTCACTGGGTAAAGGACTTGCTGCACAAGCCCAAGGATCCACAGTACCTACATAAGCCATGAATGCTAGCGGAACTACACAGTAAAGCCCTACTTATGAAGCCACCACCCACACTGGATAGGAACACAAGACACAGAAAAAGCAAACTGGAACTGAGCTGAAAGCTTCCATTTTGCTGGCTAGCATTCACTGTTTCTGAAGGTGCTAGGCAGGTTCTTTAGGGATGAAGGTGATCAATGGTCTCAGCGAACTGTAGAATATTTGCTTCAAAACTGACCTGCCTGGCAAGGTACGCTCACTGGTGTGATAGCATCATAAATGTTTTTGGACTAACCAGCTGCTCCCTGATTGGATTTGAGGCACCCTCCATGGGAGAGTCCATATTACTTGTTACTGTAGCACTAGTCAGAAGCCTATGCTTAAGGAACTCACAGGCCCCTTTAGGGAATCTACTACTGATGTTTTGCCAAATGGGTATGGAAACCGCCTTCTAAACACTGACATTTATGCTCATATACTAGTGCAGCTCTCAGCCTTGTTCAGAGAAGCCTCTTTTTGGCAGTGGGCATCTATCAAAGCAAGGAGTCCTAACTAGTCAAAGTTGTTGAAAAAAACTGCTGAGTCTTCGGTCCAAACTGGAACATTTATGGAACCCTCAAAAAAAAAAAAAAATCCCGAGGGCCATAGTATAAGAGGAAGTTGCAGTAGCTGGAAGATGAATATGAGTGTGGTGAGGTAATATCTTCTAGATATGGCATGACTACTACAATCATGAATACACAGAGGCCATGAATGCCTGCGCAAGGGAGGAGGGAGACAGACAGACACACAGAGAGAGGCACCTGTGGAGAGGGAGGGAGAGGGAGGGAGGATGACGGTGGCAGAAAGAAGAGAGGGGGAAAGACTAGGAGGGACATGAGGAGAAAAGGGATGTTGGGAAAGAGGTCCGGAGAGGTGGGATGCAAATGACAGCATGGTGGGTGGGGAGAATGTGATCAGAGTGCACTGCATACAAGGATGGTATTGTCAACATTTTACAAAATATTTTAAAAGGATTTTTAAGGTCAGGAATGGCAGTACATATCTGTAATCTCAGGGTTTTTTGTGGGGGTGAAATAGGCAAATCCCAGGAGACTAACTGAACAGCCAGTATAGCATAAACAGAGTTTTTGGTTCAGTGAGACACCCTGCCTCAAACAATAAGGGAGAGAAGCAATTCAGGAAGTTATCTCAACATCAGCATCTATGTGCTTCCACACAAGTTAGTTTATTCCCCCCCCAACATACACACACACATTATATACTATACACACACACACACACACACACACACACACACACACACACACACGCAAGACAGATAGCAATGAAAACACAGTATTATTTATGCTAATGGTTAAAAAACAATACAGCCAGGCGGTGGTGGCACATGCCTTTTAATCTCAGCACTTGGGAGGCAGAGGCAGGTGGATCTCTGCGAGTTGGAGGCAAGCCTAGTCTACAGAGCTTGTTCCAGTACAGACTCCACAGCTACACAGAGAAACACTGTCTTGAAAAACCAAAAATAAATAAATAAATAAATAAATAAATAAACAAACAATACAGTAGACATGGTACTTTACTTTGAGGAAGTATAAGTGTGTTTGTCTGAAGTGGTTAAAAAAAGGGTTATCTGAAGCTGGATGGAAATGTTCTCATTAAATGTGGATAGGTGTGTCTGGTAGACCTTAAGATGTGTTTTATATATTACCTGCAGCTCAATTGAATTCTGTGCAATGCTCTATACTCATCTCATGTTTCTTACTGATGGAATCATGCTCAGACAAACACAAAATTCATGTCATGCTCAAACTGTCCCCTACTGTATCAACTGCAGTGAACAAATTCACATTTTCAAAATGGATATTATAATACAACTAACTTAGAGCTGTTTAGCTAAAGGTGGAAGACAGTGGCGGTGTAGAGTATTATCAAGGACATTCTAATAAAATCCCCGGGCCTCCTCCCTGGGTTACTATTAAAGTTTACACTCACAACTAAAAGACATCACCTTTATATATTTTTCCTTTTGTTCCAAAAGCCTGAAAATAAAATAGTAGAAGCTACATGTTCTGCTCATCTCCCAGTATAAGTGCCCTGGACTAGCTGCCTTCCTAAGCCATAAAGGACAAAAGAGGCTTCAGCTATCTGACACTGAGAGACCCTTCCCAGTCAACAGTGTTTAATGACTGAGCACACAGAAATGAACAGAAAAACAGCCCCGAATATCCATTTTAATTACTTCTCTTGCATTAATGTTTTTCCATACCTGATTCCTTCCACCTAGAGGAGCCTCACCCCATTCCCATCAGAAGGGTTTTAAAAATACAGTCACTCTTTTCTATCCACAGGTTCCACACTTGAGGAGCCAAACAAGTGGGGACTGAATACATTTGGGGAAAATCCAGAAAGTTCTAAAATTCAAAACTTGAATTTGTTACTCCACAATTAAGAAGATTTCAGAAATGGTGCTAAGCTCTACTCAATCGACCAGGATGAAGCGCTAGTCAAGCATCCCTGTTGGGGCCTGCTGAAGTCCTCAGACCCTCTCCAGTATCTACTGTTAAGTACTGCATAGCCGTGTCTCTTCTTTGTACTGTATAATCAGGCCTAGGAGAGTTTTATCTGTACTTTACCAACTTTTGTTCTTCTTGTTATTGTTCTCAAAACAACACAGTGTGCCAACTATTCACATGCCATCTCACTGTTTTTAGTACTATATGTAATCAGGACATGGTTTAAAGTACATGGCAGTATATGTATTGTTTATGTGTAAACATTGTACATAAGATATTTGATCTAACACTCTAGGAAAACTTATGACATCCTGAAGCCAGACCCTCATGGATACTAAGAAACTATTATTGTCCATCCACAAATTATCTAACACTCTACTTCAAAAGGTAGAATTTAAGTCATTGTTCTCCTATGCAATTTTCAGCTATGCTCTTGTTTAAAACCAATGGTGGAGTTGTAGAATAAAATAAAAAGCATTAGAAGTCAATCAAACCCTCCTTTTTACCACAACTCCACCCAAAAGAGAACACAATCTACCCTCAGAGTTTTAGTTCCTGCAGGGTCCAGTCATCAGCTGCTGTCACCATTATACCAGAGTAGCAGCAATCAGAAAATGAAAAGAGGAAACAAGGGGGGTTTCTGCACTCTCCAGGTCAAGAGTTTCTCTATTCTTTGATTCAGAATTAGATCAGTTCTCTTAGATCACTCGCTAGCAGCACTCTGAAGTGCACTACAAGGTTTCTAGAACAGAGTTCAGGTCAGGACATGGCAAGGGAAAAACAAATGCTATACAGGAACACAGGACATACTTGATGCAGCGGCACTTCTGAATGCTGCCACTTCCTCAATCTGCCACTATTGTCCTGAGTGTTCAATTCATTCAAAACTCATTTTATAGCTTTATACAGTGGGAAAGAGAGGATAGAATGTGCTTTATCCATCTAATCCTGAATCTGAGCCCCATGGTTGATGCTGTAAAAAATCATCTAATTTTGTTGTTCTGTTTCTTCCCAGAGGCTTCCTGATAACTTGCTTCCTAGTATGAGGTTTGGCATAATTATTCCAAAATAGACTCGGGCCTTGACTGTTAAACTCACCCGTTCCTAGAGTCCAAAATCAAGCAAAAAGGTTTGGCATCATGAACATGGGATATAGCCACAGCCTGTATTAATGGCTAAAGGCTCTAATCTTTGGTAGCGTCATTTTAACACAGAGGCCTTCTGATAACATGGCAGAGATTTTAGAAACAGTAATCAAGGGTCATGAATGGACACACACAATATTATATCAGCTATATGATAGGCACAGAGGAAAAAGAAAAGAAGGTATTGTCCTTACTTTCAAGGCACTCGTAGTTGCAATAACTAGCAATTTAAAACACAAGCTCATACTGAACAATAGAAATATTCAAGACCTGCCATAAGGGTATGTTTAATTGTGCATAGTACTATAACAGTTTAAAGAAGATACAAATCATTGTAACCCAGCACAGCCATAACAAAAGATGAGTTGGAACTCACAGTGGGTCTTAAAGCATGGAATAGGGTAGGATAAACGTGTGTGTTTCTAGTAAAATTAAGTAGCCTAGCAAAAGTGCAATCACAGAGAAGGATATAAATAAGAAATGAGCCTGATGACAGAAAAAAAATCTATGCTTGGGGAGCTGTTGAT
This sequence comes from Peromyscus eremicus, assembly GCF_949786415.1. Lineage (NCBI taxonomy): Eukaryota > Metazoa > Chordata > Mammalia > Rodentia > Cricetidae > Peromyscus > Peromyscus eremicus. The sequence continues at coordinate 108,509,170 of NC_081439.1, forward strand.
GGCACCCTGCCCTATACTTACATACTATGGCTAGACTGCCATAGTATTAAACAACATTAGTAGTCCAGGGCTAGGGTGAATCTTCATGTATCCGACCTTCTCCAATATCTCACCCTAGTTTTCTGAAACACACAAACACACACACACACACACACACACACACACACACACACACACACACACACACCCCTCCTTCTTTCTGGCCATATTGCTCCATTCGGAATTCTATTTAGAACTTTGCTAATCAAGACTTTTTTGGGACATATAAGAAAAAAATCTCTGCTGAAGTTGCTATGGCACCACATGGAAGAGCTTTTTACAGAATAAAGCAAAGAAAGGGCAGTTCAGGCCCCCAAATGCAGAAAAGCCTAATGACATCAATTGATCCCTTGAATGGTCTTTCCCAAGTCACTTCCCATAAAATGATAAACTCTGTTCGTAAGCTGGTTGACTTAAACTTCCTTTTCTGTGCCATCAAGAAGCTTGGGTAATCTAATTTTTCCACATTTTCCTCAGAAAATTGGTTAATCAGAGGTTGGGATATAGCTTGGTGTCAAGTGTGTGCCTAGCAGGCACAGGTCCCTGGTTCAACCTCCAGCTGTCAAAAATTAAAACAAACTAGTTAATCAGCCAAATCTCTTAGAGTCCCCAAATTTGTGCCACTTGTTTATTTCTGATACAGCTCATTGTGCCATCGGCCCCAATACAATCTTGTTCCGTAAACTGAGTCCAAACTTGCGTGCATATTGCTTCAACTTCAAGATTTTCATTTGGACTTTTGGAAACAGAAATAACAAGGAAAATCCCTGTAGTTCTTTCATTTTAGGAGAACTTTCTATCTTCCCTCAGACTCAGCATACCCAAGTCCTTTAGCATTCTTCACAGGACATAGTTTATATGACTCTGAGTCTCCTTATCATTCTGGTCATTCTTATAGTTTGTATGAGGTGGTGTTTATACAAGGTGTTATTCAAGATTAAGGGAAATATTTGGATGATAGTCTGACCAATATGTATTACCATGAGATCACCAATTCCATCACACTCCATTTTCACAGGAATTTTCAATTTTGGTCTCCCACCAAGCCCAACTGGGGAGTTCTAAAAATACTGAGTCCAAGGTCTCACCTGCAGAGTTAATGCAATTGATCAGTGTTGAAAGCCTGGATAGTCAATTATATAAACTACTATATTAATGTGTCTTAAAATACAAAGCCACATCTCACAGGCTACTTATTTGAGTTCATTATACAATAATACCACTAAACCTTTTTCTCGTGAACCCTGAGAAGCCATATTTTGTATTTTAGAAATCAATATTATTTTATACTTATGCCTACTAAATTTCACTTTAAAGATTCAGCAAATTTACCAAGCTTGTAAAAAAAAATCTGCGCAATCCTAATTCTTGCCTCCATCTTGTTTACTATCATTATACAAATATGAGATAAATATATATGCATATGTATATATATATACATATACATAGATAATTTCAACCAAGTCATTTATAAAAATAATTAACAGTAAAGGGTTGAGGAAATAATATGTCAAGATCTGTGTCCATGCATTTTATTAGTAAGTTATTTCAAGAAACCACTGACATGTGAGACCATAAATCTTCACACATTCCATAAATATATCATAAAAATCTTGCTAAATGACAGGATGAGAGACATATACAGAGTCTAGCTACTGTTCCAGTTTGTTTCTCTGTTCTGTGATAAAACGCTGACCAAAATCATCTTAGAAAGGGAAAAAGGCTTATTTGAGATCATAGGTTACAGTCCATCATCAATAGAAGCTGGGGTAGGAACGTGGAGACAGGAAATGAAGCAGAGATCATGGGAGAATCCTGCTCATTTGCTTGTTCTTCATGGCTTGTTCAGATTGTTTTCTTATACAGCTCAGGTCCACTTGCCCAGGGTGGCACCTCTCACAATGAACTGAGTTCTCCCACATCAATCATCAATCAAGAATATACCCCATAAACATGAGAATGGAATTCCTCAGCTGAGGTTCTTTCTTCCTAGGTGACCCCAGTTTGTTATCAAGTTGACAAAAACTAACCAGCACAGCTCTATTCCCCAGTGCAGTCATTCAACTAGTCATATCAAACAAGCAAATGAAGCTTGTATTATACAACTTCTCAGTAAACCTATACTAATACCCTCTGGTCTTTGATGACTATGAGCTATATTTTAATAAAAACTTTTCTTTGACTACAAGCCATATTTTAATGAAAATTTCAAGAATCAATATCTAAAATTGACACCCAGCTTGTCAGCATGCGGCTCCTAATTACTCTTAGTTCCTTTCTAAAAACTGAATTCTCATTTTACCACTTCATGTCTTCTTGTTAATGAATAGAATTCAGGGATGAATTTCTTTAACTGTCCTAATCCATCAAAGAATCCAGAAATTAATGTTTATGATTCTATCATCTAATGTGTACTTTCAGAGTTACTATAGCTCTGCTCTATTGCAAATTTAGATACCAGAATAAGCTGCCTTTCCTTTCCCAACTTGCTGATGCAAAATTGAGCACTGCCAGCATTAGAAATCATCAAAATACCCCATTAGGGAACTAAAGAAAGGTTCCTTTCCCCATCTTGGCTCGAGTCTTTTCCTTCTTTGTTCAATATATTCACTGTCATTGTGCATCTCTGGTAGTGGTTGCCAGAGTGAGGATGGGCAGGGGGAAATCTGTGTCATCAACTTTTATCTGTGGCTATACTGTAACTTTGAGTGTTTTGCTGTTTTATCATTCTCTTTGAGCTGAGAGCAAAGAGAGCCCACATTATTATTTAGCAGGAACTGCAATTGAAGAGTCTGGGCAGCGAGCAGAATGAGAAGCCAAAGAATGTCCTTTTGTTCTCACACAGCTGCTTGCTTTTCACCTCTCTACTTTACATGTTGAGATCTTGCCTGTGAAAGGCTTTCATGTCTCCATCCCTCCCTCTCTTGTGTTCTCTATTTCCTTTCTCTACTTTCTGCTTCTCAAACATGTTGCTGTGTTATGATCTCATTGTAGAGCTTGCCTCTCAATATGATCAGAATACATTATTTTTGTCAGTTTCATTCCAATTAGATGGAATGGAGATAACATAAACCACTCTTCCTTGTAAGCGTGGCTGGTACTAAGAAAATGGGTTGATAAGCAGCGTCTTCCACTATTTTTTGGCTCCTATTCTAGGGAACCTGCTGCTTATACAAAACAACACCCTTACATCCCTGAACCTGCTGTTACTCTGTATAAAGTGCATGAGCCTGCCCTGATATCCCCTGTATGGATCTTGGGACTGTGTCTCTGGTGTAGGAGGCTAAATACTGGCTTTGGCCTACCCAGATCTGTCATTGACTTGTTACTTGCTGTGAGTCATTGCTCAGCCATTCAATTTCCTTGCCCCTATTATTTTACCTGGTAGGCTGAGAATAATAACAAGGAGGAGGAAGAGATGTAGGGAAAAGAGGAATATGAGGTGGAGAAGGGTGTTAGCCCAGTAAGGTTTTTATGAAGATTTAAATTATGGGGGAAATTCTGAAAGTCTTTTATCTCCATACTGAAAGGAGTGGGCTACAAAGTCTCAAAGCTCTCATATTTGGAGTCCATATGTATAAAATATTAGCAATAATAGTAATGTTATCCAAAATATTTAATGCACGCCAGCCACTATGTACAAACATGTACACATACATACACATGTATATCCATATGTATATACACACACACATATGTGTGTGTGTGTGTGTGTGTATATATATATATATATATATGAAAGTAATCTTGAGAATCATGCCACCTTTGCAGCCATAACCCACTCAAGGGAGACTCCATTAGAAGGAACATTGAATACAGTGTCAGGAGTACTGGGTTAGCCTTCACTAAGCCATGAACTTACTCTGTAACCTTGGACAAATCATCCCAATAGGTAAAAACATAGGTCATGTTTGAAAATTTTTTTTCCCATATATACTGAAACTAATAATATAAAGGGGTATAGCAGGAGTTGTAACACAGAGATATTTCCTATACTAGTCCCTTCCTACATAAACTAGTTGAGGAATATTGGCTCCCATATCAGTCACCATAGCCAGCCCAACTTGATGATTAGTCTGTAGGCTTGTGTCTCTACCAACGTAGATGTAATAAAAATGAGCACCCTCTATTTTGTCATTTCTGGATGCCTATCACCTTTAACAAAATGATAGATGTTCATGACTTTGATTCCAAAAGAATTCTTCTTGCTAGATTTACTTACACTATAACGTAGTTCAGTCCCCATCCCATTAAATATTCCATAAGTCTCACTACACTCTCCAACCTCAGAACTCCAGCAGGCCAGGTCCCATCACTAAGAGCCAGGGCAAATTCTACTTCTTCCCTTCTGCTGCAAAAGGCTACCAAACCAAGGCCACACCTCATGACAGACGCAAGAAGAATCAGTCTTAAGATTTACTTTATTTCCAATTGTAAATGAATTTGTGAGTCAGTGTACAAAGGTGCCCGTGGGTGCCAGAAGAAGGTGTCAGAACTTCTGGAGTTTGAGTTACAGGAATCTAATGTGCTGGGAACCAAAGCCAAATCCTGCTAAAGAGCAGCAAGTACCCTTAGCCACCAAGCCATCCCTCCAGCTCCTTGTGGTTTTTCTTAAAGAAGCAACAAAGGATGGTTATTTTCCAAGTGACTACCCAGGTGGTATGAGATATGTCCTTACATTTTCCTCTCCTACCTATAAGCTTATAATTTCATGCATGAACTATCACTGTACGTATTCCTTGGAGGAAAAGCTTCTGTTAATATGGAGATAATGTGTGGGGAAGGCAGTGCACTAAATCATTAACACTTTCACATATATTTTACTCTATCAAGTAAATTTGACAGAGAACAGGTCCCAGTGGATATGGAACACAGGAAAAGGAAGTTCTGGCAGTAGGAGCTGTAAGCAGAGTGAAGAGCTGTCTACAGATGGAAGCAATTTCTTCCATTTCAAGCTTTTTCTGGGAAGTGTGAGTATGCAAGGTGTGTGGGAAAGGAGAGCCTAGTGGAAAAAAAATTTTTATGTCCTCCTTATAAATCCCAACCACTGTAAGAAAGGGAGAGATCCCTGGAAGTTTTCAAATGAATAAAGCAAGCCCTTCTTTACTGAAGGTCACTGACTTCATCAGGAGACTTTGCTAACTAAGTATAATTGGGAACAATGGAAGACAATATAAATCCAAGTTATACCCCATCTCTGAACCCAAGTTTTACTATATGCCCAAAGACTTTGGATTAAAACCTCTAAGACCCTACCCTCTAGTTCTAACATCATATAATTGAGTTTTCAATATCCATTGATGGTCTATAAAACTAAAAAGATATTTTTAACTTCTATAAATCTTTTATCTTGAAATATATTTAAGCAATGTTTATAGAGTACTTACTATGTCATATGTACCATATAAATAACTTTATATGAGTAATTTCAGTTAATTCCCTGTAGTGGTTTGAGTAAAAACTGTCCTCCATAGGCTAAGTTATGTGAACACTTGGTCCCTGGTTGGTTGTACTGTTTGGAGAAGTTGTGCAAGCTTTGGGAGGTAGATCCTTGCTAGAGGAAGTATGTGCTGGAGGTGGCCTTTGAGCGTTTACAGACTTATCGCATTTTCTGTTCACTCTTTCCGCTTTGTGTTCATAGTTGAGATGTGACCTCTCAGCTTCCTGCTGCTGCCGCCATGCCTACTGTTTGCCACCATGCTACCCCCCACCATGATGGACTCTTAACCCTCTAGAATCATAATGCAAGATGAACTTTTTCTTATGTAAGTTGCCTTGGTCATGGTGTTTTATCACTGCAACAGAAAAATAACTAATATACTCCCCCGAATCCTAAATAAGAAGCACTATTATTTTCATATGGAAATTGAAATTCAGACAGACTAAACAAAATTTCTAGAGTCACCCAGCTGAGAAAAGGTAGGGCCATAATTCGAAACTAAAGATGCCTGATTCCATATCTCAGTTCTAATCATTGTTTACCAAAATGACTGTGGAGTGCACATATAATCATACTCTTCATATGACAAAAACTAAGATGCAAATAATGTAATGTTACAGAACGCACAAACTTTAGATTCTGCTGCATGCAAATGTAACTTCTGATTCTATTTATTAGTAACTGTGAGCCTAGGTTTCCAGAAAAGTAAAGTGAATATGAAAGGAATAATGTCCAGACAAATCATAGCATATGATACAAATACTATAAAGAGCCTGCCATATGGTAAATACTTGATAAGAAGATAATTCTTTTCAACTTAAAAGTCGTTTCAATTAATATAGTGAAATAGAAGGTATATGCAATCATAATCATACTCTATTTATGCTTCACATATTGTGTAGTTTTAGAAGTACCAATAACAGGATCTGGAGAGATGGCTCAGTGATTAAGAGTGCTTGTTGCTCCTCCAAAAGGCCTGAGTTCTGTTCCAAGCACCTCTGTCAGGAGGCTCACAGTATTACAGCTATGTGGACTCTGGTGCCCTCTTCTGGCCTCCATAGGTATTCACAAAGACATGACATTCATTCACACAAACCCATAAATAAAAATAGTTTTTAAAAATCAGTAAGAATAAGGGAAAAAAGATGTCTTAACATTGCAAAAAATATAAGGGCCTGTGCATCTGACAGAGAGTACTTAGGCTTGATGTTTTGTTATTATTATTTGGTTGGTTGGATATTGCTTTTAGTCTCTAGACTAAATATATATTTACTCTGCATTTAATTTAACTACTAGAAACAAACTCAGAAGCAATATAGTACCAACAGCTACATCAGTAGTATTGTTTTAGCTCTCCAAAGTTCACTCATTAACACTTATATTCTCATTGTCAAATAATCAATATTCTCTGGGTCCTAGGCATATGGTGAGTGTGGCTACGATTTACCTTCCTGGGTGTTAGAAGTGTGTAAAGGGAAGGTGAGACTATTGAGCCTATTTGTGTCAGAATCCAGAGGTCAGGAGATGAGACTGCCTGGGCCATATCTCTAGAAACTCCCTAGAACACCAGAACACTTGTGATGACTGCTATTAGCTTGCTAAATGTACCCAACATAAATAGTGAGAACAGTAAGATGTCTTTAGTCTATATTCAGCTCCTGACACTCACAGCAGTGCTAAGGGGGAAGCTAGACAGAGATTATCACCCCATTTTATATGTGAGGTGGCTGAAGCTCAGAGACAGTATATACCTTATCTCCAGTCCTGCAGACATTAAAGGAGAGAAGTAGTACTCAAGCCCTGGTCTGTCTAAATCCTATTCTAAAGTTCACTAAACCACATGGTAAGAAATACGAGTCATGAGGAGCAGATCAGCACACAGCCCTGTGATCTGAGGTTCCCTATAAGCACCAACTGTGCAGCAAGACCTATAGGAATGCTGGTGTCGCATTTATAAAAGGGATTGAAAATAACAAATACAATGTGTAGAAATAGACACTTTGATGTCTCTCACAGCAAGCTCCCACCATGTTCCATTGCCCCAAATAGGCCTGACAGAACTTGAAAACCAGAGATGGAATTTTTTTCAAAGCCTGTTCCTTGGTAAGAACTATCTTATCAGTGAGAAAAGAATAGACAGTGAAGAAAATAAAGAAGAGAAGTATACCCTTAGGTATAGAAATTAAAATAAAATTCCTATGTTGATTCAAATTTCATAAAGAAATATAACACATGTTCAATGAAACATTTACAAGATCATAGTTAAGATATCAGTTGCCACAAAACTGCTTCATTATCAAACTATCTCTAAGTTCCAAAGCTTGAAGCAATGAGTATGTCTTTATACTTGTACATTAGTTGTGTATGTTGGACCCATTGGAGCAGTGGATTTCAACCTTCTTAATGCTGTGACCTTTTATATAATTCCTCCTATTATGGTGACCAGCAACCATATAAATACTTTACTTGCTACTTCAAATCTGTAATTTTGTTACTGTTATGAACTGTAATATAAATATCTGTGTTTTCCAATGGTCTTAGTTGACCCCTGTGAAAGTGTCATTCAATCCCCAAGGGGTCGCAGCCCACAAGTTGAGAACCACTGCATTCGAATTTTACTCCAAACTGTGGGAAGAGTCCATATCTCTTAACCTTTATCAGGAGGTAGAGTCCCTGAAGCACATTCCTATAGTTCTGATAAGACAAGGTGGCAAGGTTAACCACAAAAGCATATTCCAAGGTTATCCTTTTGCAGCTTGCCTAGTCACATGCCCAATCCTAAAGTTAAGCAGCGGAGGGGCACTCTCCAACTATACTAGGCCAAAGCAAATCACTAGCCAGTCTATCGTAATGTACTAGTTAATAAAAAGTGCTAATAGAGAAGAATGTGTATGTTACTTAAGAGGACATGTTGTGAAACACTTAAGCTATAACATTAAGCATATTTTGCTAAACTCCAGCTTTTCCATGTGATGTACTAGCTTTACTCACTGAATCACCATATTTCATGTCCCAATCTTGGGAACAGGGTTGAAGAAATCATTTAAATTCAGCAAAAACTTGAAGCTACTATATCCAAGGGAAAATATTTTTATGCACTTGAAGAGTTCTAGGTAAGAAAGCATTAACCATATTTTTCATTTTTATTACAGAGAAAATGATTCATCTCCTTGACATGCCAAGATCACTCTGAAGAGGGCTGAGTTCACTGCTAGGTAAATTGGAATGAAAACATGCCAAACATTTCCTCTCACTGAAATGAAAACTGAAACCCAGGAAAATGCATTGGGGATCTTTTTTGAGACTCTGAAGAGTAAGTAACAGTTGGGATAGCAAAACCACAAGAATTTATAGAATCACTGACCACAAGCAAGTCTAGTGTCATTTTCCTCTCCCAGAAAGCAAGCCAACCAGAACAGCAAAAGTGCGCACTCCGGTGTGGCTTAAGAAGTAGCTCGCTACTACTGTGTCAACAGTCAAAGTACAGGAGAATCTCCGGTTTCATTTCCTTCTTTTTCATTCCTATTGTGGCCCAGCCTCTAGTCAACCCAGTGGCCATAGCAATGGTAATGACAATGACACACAGGTATTGACAAATAAAGTCACAAAAACTTTAAAGACGACCTTTGCTTTACACCCAGTTAAACGGAAGCTCCAAGAGAGCAGAGTTAAGATAAAATATTTCTCTCTACAATCTCTTGCTGATCAACACTGACAGGAGTGAGATCATAGAAGTAGATAGTTTGTGGCCAGAAGACCCAAAGCAAGAGTCTTGAGGCACCATAGTCTCCCAAGAAAATTGAAGAAAAGAGCTCAGGTAAGCAAAGATCATCCCTGAACTGTACATGTGTGAATCTGGTCTGAGTCACCATGGCAATACCATTCAGAACTCAACTAATAGAGCACTACTTCTATTTCTTCCTGGCTACTGGTTGCGAAGTATGTAGGGCAGCTTCAAAATGCACCACAAATATTTTGAAAATTAAGGTGTCATGAGAAACTCAGCTCATGGATGGTGTGTTAGAGCTTGTGGTTTGAATTGAACCATATCAATTGCCTGATTACAAAAGAAAATATCAGCATGCTTTATAGAATTTAAACAAGACTCAGTGGCATAGGATTTAAACAAAATTCAAATATTTAAAATATCAGCAACACAGTCCAAAAACACATACAAAAATCCTGACCCTCACAGGGGAAGACAATCCAGGAGGCAGGTATCAGATTAAACTGAGTTTGGCCCTGTTATTAAAACTTTAAACTATCTGTTAAAAGAATGTTCATATGAGCAATTCTGACTGCTCTTAAAGCAAACAGAAAAATACATGAATATCAGGGGGTAGGGGTGGGGTCAAACTTTTGAAAACTAAAGACAAAGAATCCAAATCATGAAAACAATTGGAGAAATGGATAGATTACTGGTAGAAAGACAATGCCATGAAGGGATGTAGATTTTTCCATGAGAAACAATGGAGGCCAGAAGGAAGTGACACAGCATTTCTATTATACTAAGAAGAAAAATTGACATCCCTGATTCTGTATCCATTGAAACTATCCTTCAAGAATGTAAACAACTGGATAAAGATTTATAGAAATGCATATATGTAATAGTTGAGGTAATTCTGCCTGATATTTTTCCAAAATTAATGACAGAAATCAAACCAAGGTCCAAGAAACTCAAAAACTACCAAGCAGGAAAAAAATACTATAAAATCTGCAACTTAGCAAAGATCAGAGGAAACCCTCTAAAGAAATCAAAGGTGAAACCTCACCTCAACTCTAGAAAATAATGGGCAGGAATTACACTATACGATACAAGTAAGTAGAAACCATGTAAGCAAGATGAAAATGGAGGAAAATACTGAAGTCTTTAAAAGAAAAACAAAACACTACCTAGAATTCAATATTCAATGAAATCATTCTTTCAAACATACTCAGGCACCTCAAACCAAGTACTTTGACTAGGACATTTTTTGCTTTGGAGATGTGAGTAAAATCCTTATGTGCTGAGAAAATTTTGTAATATCTCAAAATCAAAATATCTGTGGTATGGACTCTAAGGATATATAATGCTAGAGGAAGGAAGACATACTCTTGTAACTTTACAAGTGACTTAAATGTTCTCATTACTCCATGAGAACTAAAAGAATCAATAGGCAGGACAATGAGAGGGGCAGGGTGCACAGCAAGCTAGCAAGGCAGCAGCTTCAGCACGAGTCTAGGGCACAGTAGCACAGTAGTGGTAGCAGGGGTGGTGGACCAACTAATTCAGAGTTCATATAAGTTAACCCCTGGAGAGTTCCATAAATATGCTGGCAGGCTCTTTTTTTCCCAAAGGATGTGCTTAAAACTACTATGTGGGCAGAGAGGGGCCAGAGCCAGGGTCAGTTGGTTCCAGACATAAATCAAGACAGGCTAGTACAATGAAACCTGATACAAAAATAACCTTCACAGTAGAGTGACTATACTACCATTATTTAATCTTTGACAACAGCAGTTGTTTTCTTGTTGCCATTACCTGACTTACTAGTATTAAAACCTCTAATAGTTAAAATGACAAACTTACATAAACCAGCAAATTAAAATAATCTTTGGTTAATTTCCTTCTCTATGCATGTTACTGTACTTCTAAGAAAACCAATTTCCACTTGAGTCTATTTAGGGAACATATTTATCATAAATTCTAATATAGAATTGATGTGTCACCGAGTATTCAAACTACATACAAATTGAGAGAAAGGACTATCAAAATAGGAAAGATAGAGCCAGTGAGATGGCTTAGTGAATAAAGGTGCTCTCCACCAAGCCTGATGACCTGAATTTCATCCCCAGAACACACATCATAGGAGTCCCAGAAGTTCTCCCCTGACCATCATAGGCATGGCATGGCATGCACACACACATGCACATACACATACACACACACACACACACACACACACACACGCACGCACGCACATGTGTGCACATATGTACTTATACAAAATTTTAAAAAATAAAGAAAGAAGCCAACATGGTCATGTTATTGACTAGGTTTTTCAAAATAGGTAAATATTTTCTCACAAAATATTTTGAAGAGAATGTATACAGGGTTTCACTATGTAGCCCAGGCTGACCAGAAACCCGAGATCCTCTTCCTTTAACCTCCAGAGTGCTGGGATAATAAATGGTCTTGATAAGATTAGATCAATGCTGCTTTTTAAAAAATTATGTATTCCAATTTGGGCCAGCACTTTAGCTGGTAGGAATAATGGCCAAGGCTTAATCTTTATTGAGGAATTACTGAGAGCCAGATACTACCCAAAATATTTACAATCTTCTAAATATTCCAGTGAAGAAAGCACTTCTTGTCCCTATTTTCAGAGGGAGCAAACTAAGTTTTAAAAACCTTACTTAATTAGAAGAAGAGCTGGTATTCCAACACAAGACACCTGGCATCAGATATAAAGCCCTTAACTTTTAGGGCCTTCTTTGCACCGGTATCCCTCCCTTGGTTTAGCCAGAGTTGATCATGGTAGATAGGTCCACCACAACCTAACCTTTCAAGGAATTCTCATACAACACGTGGGAAAGAGGAAACAACATACTTATTGACAGACTTGTCTTGCTATCACACTCTCTCATGCACGGAAGTAGAGTGCTTGAGCAGAAACTCATATTCTTTCACCCTAAGCAAAAACAGACTAATACTATCAATACAGCACAATGTTATGTATCTCGATATGTTCTTGTTTTATATACATAATTTAATTCTACATATCAGCCACGGATTCCCTTGTTCTCCCCTCCCACCCCCCTCTTCTTCCCCCCAGTCACCCACCATTCCCATCTCCTCCAGGGCAAAGACTCCCCCGAGGATTGAGATCAACCTGGTAGACTCAGTCCAGGCAGGTCCATTCCCCTCCTCCCAGGCCTAGCCAAGCATCCCTGCATAAGCCCCAGGTTTCAAACAGCCAACTCATGCATTGAGCACAAGACTGTCTCACCTATTCAGAGGGCCTGATCCAGTTGGGGGCCCCTCAGCCATTGGTTCATAGTTCATATGTTTCCATTAGTTTGGCTATTTGTCCCTGTGCTTTATCCAACCTTGGTCTCAACAATTCTCGCTGATATAAACCCTCCTCTTTCTCGCCAATTGGACTCCCAGAGCTCCACCCAGGGCCTGGCCATGGATCTCTGCATCCAGTTCCCTCATTCATTGGATGGGGTTTCTAGCATGACAATTAGGGTCAACAAGGCAAAGCGACAGCCTACAGAATGGGAAAAGGTCTTCACCAACCCCACATCTGACAGATGACTGATATCCAGAATATATAAGGAACTCAAGAAATTAGACATCAAAATGCCCAACAGTCCAATTAAGAAATAGACTATAGAACTAAACAGAGATTTCTCAACAGAGGAAACTCAAATGGCTGAAAGACATTTAAAGAATTGCTCAACATCCCTAATTATCAGGGAAATGCAAATCAAAACAACTCTGAGATACCACCTTACACATGTCAGAATGGCTAAGGTCAAAAACACTGAAGACACCTTATGCTGGAGAGGATGTGGAGCTAGGGGAACTCTCCTCCACTGCTGGTGGGAATGCAAGCTTGTACAACCACTTTGAAAATCAATATGGCGCTTTCTTAGAAAATTGAGAATCCATCTCCCCCAAGATCCAGCTATACCACTCAGGCATATACCCAAGGAATGCTCAATCATACCACAAGGGCACTTGCTCAGCTATGTTCATATCAGCATTGTTTGTAATAGCCAGAACCTAGAAACAACCTAGATGCCCTTCAACTGAAGAATGGATAAACAAAATGTGGTACATATACACAATGGAATACTACTCAGCAGAGAAAAACAACATCATGAGGTTTGCAGGCAAATGGGTGGATCTAGAAAAAATCATCCTGAGTGAGGTAACCCAGACTCAGAAAGACAAACATGGTATGTACTCACTCATAGGAGGATACTAGATGTGGAACAAGGATGACTGGACTGCTACTCACAACACCAGGGAGGCTACCTGGAAAACAGGACCCCAAGAAAGACAGGGGGATCACCCAATGACGGAGAAATGGATGAGATCTACATGAACAGCCTGGACGTGAGTGGGGGTAATAAAGGGCGAGGGTCGAGGGAAAGAGAGCTTAGGGGAGCGGGAGATCCTAGCTGGATCAAGAACAGAGAGGGGGAAGCAGGAATAGGAGACCATGGTAAATGAAGACCACATGAGAATAGAAAGAAGCAAAGTGCTAGAGAGGCCCACAGAAATCCACAAATATGCCCCCACAATAGACTGCTGGCAATGGTCGAGAGACACCCCAAACTGACCTACTCTGGTGATAGGATGGCCAAACACCCTAATTGTCGTGATATGCTCTTCTTTACTGGTTATTAATAGGATATATATTTGAAGTTGGTTCTCCAGCAGCATAGATATAGTCCTTGTCAAGTCATCCACATTCTCCATTCTTGTCCAAGGATCAATCTCAGGGAAATAGTCGAAAAAGCTTAAATAAATCTTGAAAATAAAAGTTAACTGATTCCTAAATTGTTTCTTCTATTTTTCTCACTTTATGTCATTTTATACTGCACTCCTGAGAACCTAATCATTTTTCAAATTCTGTTTTTGCACAGATAAACCTACTTCAGACTCTTAGTTCTTCCATTTCCTAGTTTTATGCATGACCTTGGGCAAGTTGTATAACCTTCCTGTGACTCACTTTCCTCCACTCAAAAGTATGAATACAAGTGTCTCAACACAAGGAACTTAGGGAGGAAAAACCTTACACATGTGGAAACATTCAGCAAAATAAGGACACAAAATAACATTTTTTGTTTTAAGTTGTATGAATTATCAAAGGGATGAACAGTTGAAATAAAAATGACAATAAAATACTCTTATAAATCCAAGGAGACAGGATTTTTGATGGATGGCAGTTTCCATTTGTCTTTCTGTGACCCTCTGCTGCTCAGTTATTAATGATCTATATAGGCTGTCATTTTCTTGGCATTCATAAAAAGACCTGAGCTCAACCAACCTGCAAGTACATTTTCTGATAACTACACAGGCAATTGCAGTCTGTGTTAAGTCCACTTCCTGGACCACCACTTTAACCAATGCTTAGACTAAACATCGAGGCTTAAAATTAGTATCGAAAGCTATGTTATTGACCCACATTCCCCAACACTTGCAAAAACACCAATTAAAACTGACTATAGGAGATCATTACTGGCCAGTTTATCTGCTCTAGAATGCCTTAAACCATGTACTTCATGTTTCTATCACCCTAGGACACTCAGAAGTAGTGAGTTCAGACGGGCATGCAGAAGCATGCTTCCAAAAAAGGAAAACTCAAAATGAGAAATTACAGGAGGAAATTGAATCCACCAGACAAATTCTCAGCAATAAATTAACATATGCTGCATTTGCAGCAAGCATAAAACAACCCACTCCCTCAAATATCCATATTTTAAATTAAGTCTTTATTAAATATTGAGATCAGTTGAGTTTCCATCAATATTACACATGTCCTGCAATATTGTAATCATACATATTTCATTAACTACATATTCATAGCTTTCTAATAACATTTCCACTTGGACTTCCTGTCATCGGGGCTTACATTAGCATATAGGCATTTGGATTCCATGAGGAAGGGAAGCAAAACATAATAACCAAAATATGCTTTCATTCTCCCTGTCAGCAGGAACTTTAGCATGAGCCATATAATTGAAAAGCAGTGCCTGCCTGAAATATTGCATTACATAATGCAGCAGCAGATTCAGAACAAAGAAAAGAAAGCATACCATATTGTTTGTCATAGGTAATTACAGGTTTTCAATATTTTTTCATCCATTAGTTATCATTTCACCAAATCCACTTCTTGGTTTGTATAGAAGAAAGACTTCTGACATGTCCTTCTGCAAAACATTCATTATCTGGTAGAATGCAGAAAGCTGGAGCATAGGCACAGTAAGAGGCACAGACAGGCAGCCATCAAGTTAAAAAGCAATGATTCACAATGTTCTGTTATTTACTTACTTAATTTTTCTTACTTGCTTCTCAAGGCATCTCTTCAATCTGCACTGGTGCTGCGTGTATTTAACCTTCGCCTTTATTTATTTTCTTCTCAACCATTTCTCGGGTCAAGCTTGTCTTAACTTGACCAAGTAGGGCAGGGCAGAAGTCCCTATGAAATGTCAGTGCTAAAATAGATTCTCAAAAGCAGAACCAGAGATAGGATGGGATTTGTTTGCTTAGAGAACATGGCCAGGCTGCCACATCTGGCCTTTGAGCTAAGGAGAATTGAGGGCAGAGCTAGGATGAAATATAGGGCCATCCCCAGCCTGGGACTAGAGATCTACGTGAATAAATGCATGAGTCAAAGTCCAGGGCCAAAACTTAGGCCAAAGCTGTAAACAGCCAGACAAGCAGGGTAGAAATGGATAAATCCTTATCTGCAGTATCGCCTTGGTAGCAGGCACTTTTGAAGCTGCAGGACCCCAATCCCTCAGAATACCAATATCAAGCATGCAAAGCTAAACTCCTTCCATGATGCCTAGCATACAATGAGTGCTGGGAAAATCACCTAAGCCATGTGTTAAAATGTAAGTTTACAGAAATTCATATTCAATTATGAAGTACAAAGGCCTCTGTAATGAAAAAATTTTTATAACTCATTTGGTATCAAAAGTCTGACATGAACAATTGTGACATTTATAGCCTTTGTTTATCTTGCATAGAGTGAATATTTACACATTTTGTTGCTGATATATTATTCTGTGTGATTATGAAGCACTGCCTTGCATTTCTCTAAGGACATCATAAATACATACATTGGATTACTTTACAAAAACCTGAAACATTCCGAATTCTAATATTCAGTTGACTTCCATGACTAGGTAAAGAATGTGGTCTAGTACCAAACCAGTTGTCTCTGAATTCTGGAATCATGAACCTGCTCTTAAAAGCATTTTTCTATTTTAAATACTTTCTATACCAAATACAATTATAAAAATGATAAAGCCAGGTGTGGTGGTGCTCACCTTCAATGCCAGCCCTCAGGAGGATCTCTCTGAGTTTCAAGACAGTAATGTCTATCAACAAGTAAATTCCAGGTTAGCCGGGGCTACATAATGAGACCCTGTCTCAAAAATATATATACATATATTAATAAACTAATTGTCTATTTACACATATTTCAGGATATTTACCTATCTATATTCTTTCAAAGGTTAATGTATTATACAGCTGAGGAAAATTAAATGTACTTCTCTAAAAATATGGCTGCTTAACCAACAGAAACTCTTTTTACTTTAATTATTCCAAATGATGATGGTCTGTTGCATCTAAACTTTACCCTTCACAAACACTGGGGTAGGAACTCTTTCCTGAGGGTGTGTAAGCCGACACCTACCCCAGAGAGCACCAGTGACAGATCAAAGTACAGAGTCTACCAAATTCCAACTTGGGGAACCAATGAGTTTATTGGAATTACTTACAGAGCATGGGTGAAGGGTTACTTACCAAAGTGTGGGTGACTCGAAAGCATCTGCAGCACCAAAAGTTCTCACCCCAGCATGGATGATTACTACCCCACAGTTGCATCAACTAAGTCCTCCTTATCGGTTAACCCTCTACACTCTATATACTCTAGCACCTCCTGCAACCACAAGACCATGTGTAATTGGGGAAGAATTAGGTATAGCTGTCTAGGATTTTCAAGAGGGAAATGGCTAAAATTTCAGGTGAGAGTCCAAAAGACCTTCCCCCACTCTGTCCTTTTAGGAAGGATCATCAAAAATCAACAGGCCCAATCTACCAAGTTACAGCTGCTGTTATGCTGGGGGCGGGGGGTAAGCTTAACAGCCACACCTTTCACTTAAGGAATAACCTCAAGCCAGTTTGCTTCTTTAGAGAGTGTCCATGTACTCAGTGGTGGTGCTTTTCAAGTTTTTCTACCAAGGCAGAAGAAAATTAATAGATACTCCAGGGACCGGAGGGTATAATCTTCATCTCCATGGTTCTCTGTTGTATTTGAGGTGCTAAGCTCAGCATCCAGCAGGAGTAAATAAAGGAGTGATTAAAAACAGATACCTAATTTTCTTAATTATCTAAAGACAATACAATTTGCCTTCTTTTAAGAATCAAGGAAACCCTTCATGGACGTACATGTCTTTTTATTTTTGTTTTGTTTTTTTTTTCACTTAGTGTAGAAAAGTCACCCCTCCCCCTCACTTGTTTTTCCCTCCCCAACAATCAGACCCATTCTGCTTTCCTCTCTCTCTCTCTCTCTCTCTCTCTCTCTCTCTCTCTCTCTCTCTCTCTCTCTCTCTCTCACACACACACACACACACACACACACACACACGCACACACACACACACACACAGAAAGACAGAGAGGGAAAATATTTAGATTTCATGCATGAAAAACATCTTGTCTCACCCTATTAGTCTGTCTTATTCTCCTCTTCTCTCTCCCTTTAGACTCATACTTCCTACCATACTTAAATATCTTAAAAATATTTTTATGTACCATCTAGACTCTGCATATAAGAGAAAATATACAGTTTTTGTTTCTGAATCTGGCTTATTTCACTGAGCATGATGAATTCCAGTACTTATTTACATGTCTCTCTGGGACTTCAGTAATTCTTAGAAGCAGGAATTTTCACAGAGGTCAATGTTATTATCTCTCAAATAACCTAGAAGTTTTCAGACAGGCATGATGAGGAATTTGAGGGGGATAGAATTCAAATTGTTTGAGTCTTTGAATGTCTGTCTCTACAACTAAATCAAGCCTTAGCAATTAGAATCCTAGAATAGAATTTTTGAGTACACAGATTAACTTGAATCCAGACTCAAGACTGCAAGAACCAGAAAAAAAAATCTGAAAGTCATCAGTCTCCATGCAAAATATAAACTAAAACTAGCATTATCTCTTCCTTTCCTTGCCACCAGAGGTTGAAATGGAGCGGGATTATAAAGCACTATATATGTATGTATGTAAATGGCACAGTTAAGTCTACTAATATGTATAATTAATATGCATTAGTAATTATAATTTAGAGAATAGGGAGAAAAAAGAACTTTAGTGTTAAAAATAAATTTAAACTGAAAAAATAAAATGGGATGGGAGAAATTAACTCTTTATTGACAAAGATCCATTTGTCAATGTGAAAGTACATTTAAGGAGAAGCTACTTATGTTAAGGGGGAGGGATGGGTTTCTTCTTCCCATTCTTATACTATGGTGGAAGCAGAACCAGGAGTACATTGTTGCCCATAATGCTCAGCTGGACCTTTACATTGAAATTTAACCACAAGCCAAAGACCTGGATAATGCTCTTGGCAACATAATTCTGCTTGGGATGCTGTTTTTTACTTAAGATGCATCTTGCAAATAGGCAAAGTGATCTTGCTTGCTCATTTGTTCATCTAGCCACTGAAAGATGATATTTGATAGCCTCCTATCATTAATGTCTGGGAGATGTAGCACTAAGTGCAATAACAAATGAGCATAGAAAAATACCACCTGCTGTGATTGACCTCAAAATCTAATAGGAAAGAATTAAAGTACCCCACCCTGCCCCTGTCCCCAACTTTACCTCCAGCCAGCAAGATGCCTGAATAGCAAGTCCCATGAAAGTATTTCATCTAATTAGCTGAAGGGCAGGCCCTCAAAGCAGTGAATCCTTCAGTCATTTCCTTATCATGTTGCAGCCAGAAGTTTTCCTGTATCCCACTTGGCCCAAAGTCAGGTCCCACAGTTGCTTGGACCCAAATAAATACACAGAGGCTTACATTATTTACAAATGATATGGCCTAATGGCTCGATCTTCTCACTAGCTAGCTCTTACATCTTAAATTAACCCATTTCTATAAATCTATACTTTTCCACATGACTTGTGGCTTGTGGGTACTCTTACATCTTGCTTCTCCTGGTGGCAGCTAGCAGAGTCTCCTCTCTCTGTCTTTCTTTTTCCTCTCTCTCTAGTTAGAATGTCCCACCTAACCTTATTCTGCCTCACCATTAGCCAAACAGCTTTATTTATGAACCAATCAGAGCAACACATATTCACAGCATACAGAACAACATCACCCATCATCATCTTGCAGCAATTTCCCATCCTCTCCTAACGTGCAAACTGACAACAATAGAATAGCATTGAAAGGATCTGGGAACCCATCAGTAAGTACAGGAGAGTAGGAAAGGGAAGAAAGGTTGACCCACCAAAGGAGAAAGGGGTAACAGAGGCAGCAGGTGGGGGTGAAGGATACCAAAACTAAACTTCTAGCTTTAACAATCGTGCCAAAGGTAACCAGAGCCAGGATGTAGGTTGAGGGCAGGGTATCGGGTCCCCAGGCGCCTCCCTTGGCCCCGCCTTGTAGGCATGACAATTGCCGAAGTCTCAATGGGGGTTGGAACTTCCAGAACAAAGCTGGAATGGCTACCCACTACAGGTACCTGACAAGGGGTACCTACAGGAGAGAAAAGAGAGGCAAGCGCATCCACTCAAAATTCACCCAGTCATGTTATCTTTCTTCATAGTAACTTGTGATGCTTTGAGCATGGGTAGGATCCCTGTGGTTTCCTGTGTCAAAGGAGTGGATCCTTTGGGCAGTCAGGTATAGTGGGAAGGCCTTGGGTCACTAGGGATTTGCCCACAAGAGGATTATAGGACCCTGATCTCTCAGTATCTTTCTCTGCTCCATGGATCATAATGTGTTTTGCTCCATCACAAACACACACACACACACACACACACACACACACACACACACACACACACACATGGCCCAAGCAATTGGAGCTACCTAATCTCCAAAATCTGGAATAAAAATAAACCTTATCTCTTTATAAAATAAATTGCCTCAAGTAATTCATTGAAGTGATGTGAAGTTAACACAATTCAAACCACAAAGGAACTGCCTTATTAAGATCTCTTTTCTTATTCTGAAGAACACTTGGGACTGCAAATCCTTGTCAGTTAAAGAAATCAAGGCCACAAATAAAGACATAAATTACTGCTCATGGCCATACACTTATAAAATCATAAATGATTGATCTATATTTAAGACCTAATGTCTCTCTGTCTCTCTCTCTCTCTGTTTCTCTCCCCTTATACATTCTCTACTGTTATACTTATAAAATATACCTACAAAATACCAACATGTACCCACTCAAATTATGTCCTTGAGATTTGTGTATCCAGAAACATCCACTTCTTTCACGAATAACTAATAACTATTTTCACCAAGGACCAATATCTTAGTCCTTCTTGCACTGCTATAACAAAATACCTGAGGCTAGGTAAATTCTAAAGAAAACAGATTTATTTGACTACTTGATTCACAATTTTAGTGGATGGAAAGTCCAAAGAACATGACATCTGACATCTTACTAGAGCCCCTCTAGCTGTATTACAACATAGTGGGGAAGGACAGGTAAAAGCTGTGTGCAGAGGATGCTAACAGATAGCCTCATATTGTGTAAGAACCCACTCTCATGGCACTAACATGATCCTAGGAGAACTACATTGATTCCTTCCAAGACTAGTGCAACCATGATTTCATCATCTGCAACTAGGTCCAACCACTTAAAGGTTCCACCATTTCAATGTCACTGTAGTAAGGACATGAACCTTTGGGGAACTGCATATCAAAACCATAGCAATAAGTTATTTTAATATATTAAAAAAAATTGTGTCCTAGACCTGGGCACAAACTCTTTAATTTAGTCTTCTCAAAATTGTATGATAAAATTTGTAAGTACACATCAGTGTGAAAGTGTGGAAGATGGAGAAAAAAACCCCACATTTTCAATGACAGAAAGCACTCTTTCTTCCCAGAAAACCATCTTCACTTTACAGAGAACAGTGTCATTTGCTTTTCTCTGTGAGAACACACTTGACAAGCCAGGTTTAGAGCACACTACTAACTTGAGTGAGAGCATTCCTCCCAAAAGACTTCCATCACCTCATTTCATGTATTCCTCAGCCACAGCCAAAGCACTTAAAGCAAACTCCAGCAAGTTCTGTCATTTTCAGTTCACAACAGCAGAAGAACATGTCCATATAGGTTGGTCTTCATGAAATAGCACCCAGAACATGCTTAGGGTTACGTTTTTGTGAAACCAAGATCCCTCTGTTTGCATCTAATCTGCTTGCTGCAATATAACACATGCATAAAACAGTGCAACTGTGTTTGTTTTAATAAGGCCATTCTGAGCAGCTGTTTAATGATCCATGGTGTTAAATGAAAACTACAGGTGTTCCAAATGCAAACCTTATGGCCCAGGGCCCCCCTCATTACCACTCCACAATTAGCAGCCAACTGCTCTTAGACTGTGCAAAGAATTGCCACCATCATCATTACATTATTTCTTAATTTTATTCTCTGCCTAAGTGTCTTCCTCCAAAGGAAAAACCTGCTTGGCATAATAGTGACAAAAGTAAAAGGAAAGGAGAACACAAGCCACTGTATGTCCAACCACAAACGAGCTTCCCTTAAGGTGAAAAGAGGCAATCAAAAGGCTTTGGCCCCTGGGTAATGGTCCATAGTGATGCAATGACCAACTGAAACTATTGGTGTTCATGAGGGTTTCATTAAGTCCTTCATGATTCTGTAAGTTTAATGCTGTGCTGGATCAAATTGCCCAAAAGCTATAGAACTGGATCCTGTCACTCTGTCTTGTAGAGAGATGATTTTTATACAACTATAATTTTTCATCACAACAGCTTTCAATCTGGGTGCATATAGTAAGCAGCAAAGTAGGAAGGTTTCTGCATCTCCTGTGAAATTGCTGAATGTAGCAATACCCATGACACAGTTCAGTACCCCTTTCATAAAGATGCTGGGGAGAGATATTTAATTAGAGCTCAAGAACAAATTTATCTTTCCGTGTCAATGGGTATAGTTTTTATAGTTTCTTCTACAAAACTAACAGTTCTCAATTTTGGCCCTGCATTGAAATCAGTAAACATATTTGTGTGCCAATTCCATCCAGAACAGCTGAATTTGAATTTCTAGGAATGGGCACTAGACAGGGCTGCTGAGCTAGAGTTCCAGGGGTCACCATTCACAATGTGTTTAGCTAATCCCCAGGATTATACTCTACAGCACAGAATGAGAGCCACTGCCCCAGAAAATGAGAGTTTTATAAGTCATTGCCTTTCGTTCTTCATTTTGGTTACTAAGAAGCTAAAAACTAATTGTACTGGATTGTAATAGTTTTTCTCTGCCAGAATTTCTCAACATAATTTCACTTCTGGATCTCTTTGTATTAATGATTTTACTGGAAACTTAACTGTAAGTCACCAAACCTTCTTCCTTTGAATACATTTTCAACATAAGCAAATAAAATAAGAATTCATTGGGAGTCGTAAGTAGGTCACTATATGAACCCCTCACAATCACCTCAAACACGATTTGAGAAAATGAGTTACTATGTCGTCCTATAGCTGCTTTTCCCTAAGTCTTCTCCATTGTAAGAAGGCAACTTTACCCAGTTGTTCAAAAGTCATTTGAGCCTCTCCTACATCTCTTTCATCCCACATGATATGAACATCACAAGTGCTATTGTTCTGTCTTTAATATATATATTATACATATATATTATATAGATATGAATTGCTTCTCACACAACTTCCACTTTTACCAGTATTTGTTTTGTTTTGTTGGGGGTGTTGTTTGTTTGGAAAACAATCAATTAAACCCAAGGTCTCTGAATCTTCCATAAATAAATATTAACTCTTACTCAAGTCATGGAATGGCTGCAGCTCATCTGGACTCTGCTAAGCTTTACTGGGACATATTTAGCTCCATGTGTCTTCTAAGCACCCAGACTGAAGGCAAGGCTAGTCTCTTAGTAAGGAAGAGAGTCTCAGAGGTGGCAGATCCAAATACAGATATATTTGAAGTTCTGCTCAGACTAGATGTAGGTTGTACTTGTTGACATTTTATTCACCAAATTAAGTCAAACAGCAAAGCCCCAAATGACTCAGCCTACAGGAAATCATGGAAGGAATGAAATGGTTAACATGGACCTGGGCTTAACTAATATCCTGCTTCCTACCCTTGCCCACTATTATGTTTTCAACAAAGCCAGCAACGGATTCTTTTATAAACATTTCATTTGCGTACTTTTATTTATGTATTTTTGAGATAGGGTCTCTGTCTGAAGCTCTCCCTGGTCTCAAAGTCACTATATAACCCAGGTTGGCCTCAAATTCATGTAGCTCTGCCTCTGTCTCCCTAGTGCTAAGATTACAGATGTGAGCCACCACACCTGTCTCAAAGCAAAGTATTCTTATGAAAAGTCATAATTTCCCTTGTTTTAAACTTCAGAATGGTTTCCCATAATATTTAGTCAAATGTAAGTTTTTGTTTATTTTCAGTTTTTTTCATGATCTGGTCCAGCCTCCATCTAAGGCTGTGGTTCTCAACCTGTGGAATGTGACCCCTTTGGCAAAGATCTATTTATAAAATTATTTACATTATGATTTGTAACAATAGCAAAATTACAGTTATAAAGTAGCAATGAAAATGAGTTTATGGTTGGAAGTCACCCCAACATGAGGTACTGTATTAATGGGCCACAGCATTAGGAGGGGTGAGAACCCTTGCTAGAGTGTCTTCTCATAGGACTATCTTTTGCACAAACTCTGAAGAGGTCCCATTCCTCCTCAAATATACCTTCCTCATCAGAACTTTTTAACTGGCTATCTTCTTCCTCTGCCTGCAAACTTCTTCCTCTTAGTCTACGCTATCTTGCCATTCAGAAGTAAACCCATATGTCATTTCCTTGGAGAAGCCTTCTCTGGTCATCTAATATAAGGATTTCTACAAAATTGCGCTCTAGTGCTTATCCCTATTTCAATTCCCTGCAGACCATGTGTTACTATCAGAAAGGAATCTGCATTATTTTGTTCACCTGCATGTCTCTCCTACTCTAATTTTTTCAAAGTAGTATGAGGGCAGGGGTTATGTCTATAACAGCATCTGAAAAATAGTGGCACTGAGTAAATATTTGTTGAATGATCTGATCACTAATGTTTGCTTCTTTTTTGTAAACCTTCAAGCAAATGGAGCAATGATAGTAGATTCTTCAAGCACGGGGCAATCAATTGGACTAGATAACCTTTTAATGTCCCATCAAATACTAAGATTCTGTGTTTGTCAAGCTAAGTCCCTACATTTGTACAATTTTCCATTTACAAGATTTTTCACAATCATCACTTTGAGTCTCTAAGAACCTTGTGGGGTTCCCAGGGCAAAGCATAAATATGGATACAGAACTGCTTTATACTTTGGGTCAACATAGGGGGAAGCAAAAATTGAAAAAATGTTTTTGCTACATAGGAAGTTGTTAGCTAACCTGGGCTACATAGTGAGACCTTGTTTTCATTTTTTAAAAAAGGCTAGAAAGATGGCTCAGGGGGTAAAGGCCTAACCCTGACAGCACAAGTTCAATACCTGGTGGGAAGAAAGAATCAACTCCCACAAGTTGTCCGCTGACCTCCGTATAAACACACACACACACACACACACACACACACACACACACACACACACACACAGAATATATTTTTAAAATATTTAATGCCTCTGCCAACTGACCTTTTAACACACAAAAATATAAGCAGTGTTAGCCTAGCTCAGGCTCTATGTATCTTCATCGACTCTCTAAGGTACTCAATAACTAATAAGGATTTTGTGCCCATGGCCCTTTCAGGCCCTATACTTGAACCATCATTTCCTTGTAATTCACATTTCCTGCCCATACCTTTCATGAAATCAGATAGATGTGATTTCACAGAGAAACCTTTGTGACTGAATTGTGACCTTTTCCCTAAGTAGTCTATTCTCTTTGTTAAGGGGAAGAACTCCAAAAATAAATGAAGTAAGCATCTCCAGCTGGTTGAATGCACTATGTGAAGTCTGGAACAAAAGAGGAGGTGCGTCTGAGCATTTGCATGTCTACAGGTAAGCAGAAAAACAGATGGGATAATTTGCCATCTTACAAAAAGGAAAAAAAATTGTGTTTTCAGTATGATCTCCAGTATGGAATTCTGTTTAGAATCTAAACAGCCAAAGATATCATTTCAGAAAGACAAAAATAAACTCAGTTATGGGCAACCAGCATGCCTTTTGATTGATAGTATTTATTAAAGTGTGGACCAACAAATGAGCCAGACTTCTGAAGTATGTAACTGTCCTTGGAATAAACTTCAAGCAGAATCTGAGCCTGCCGAAGCATGCCCAGATCCTCCACCTTACGACTCAACAGTGCTTAGGATACTTCCCAGAGGGCCTGGCTTCTGATGTTCTGCTAATTGAATTGGTACTTGCCTCTGGCCTCTGCCCAACCCTGCCTCAGTTTATGGAAGAACATCTTCCCTGGCCTTCTCTGGTTCATGAAAAAGGAGGTTAAAGTTAAAGCACACTTAAAGTACCCTGCTCAATGAGCTAGCAAGACATCAGTGGGGTTCAGAAAACACTTGAAGCCTTTAAGAGCAGAGTATATTTTACATATTGAAAGGTAAAGGGAAATGAATAAAATCACTACATGACATTATTTAGGAAACAGGATATGCACAATGATGGGTGAATTTAATACAGCAAAATTTAACTCCTAAAGTTATCTCCCTTCACCTACCACTACCACTTAGTTGATCTCAGGTGACCTGCAATTTCAAATTCAAATTCTCATTTAAAGTTTCTTCAGCAAGCATAATCTCTCAGGGATATAGCTATAAGGAAGGCATCCATAACTAGAACACACAGTGTGAGGAGCACGGGAAAGTTGTGGTTTGGAGACATAAAGAGCAAAATCCTAGGGATGGATCCTGATCCCACTGCCAGGGGACCCCTTAAGCAGATCAAGCTATACATCTGTGTCACCTGTGCAGAGGGCCTAGTCCAGTCCCACTGAGGCTCCATGGCTATTGGTCCTTGTAAGATATTGCATGGAAGAGTGAGAGTTTGGGCATCCATTTAAGAATAACCCTCCAGTTGCCCAAGGAAAGTAAATAAACAAAGAGAAGTGTGATAAAGGAGCAACTTGTAAACCCTAGCTCTGCCACTACCCATACATCAAATGAATTGTTTAGTAATAGGAATCCAAACAGCACCAGCAACTCCCCATGACTTGAGGATTCCCTGTCACTGACCCACTGATTCAACAACTACCACTTCCTGGAATCTCAATATTAACAAAATGATATCAGCCATTTGCCTTTTTGCAGGATCTATTCTAAGCAGATCATAGAGATTATTACCCCTTTAGTTTAAGATAGCATATGTCCCTGGGGGGTAATTGAGACATTATAAATTAACTGAGAGTATTATATCCATCAATTACCAACTATAAATATCTATATAGTCATTAGATCCCATTAACAACATGATTTAAAAAAAAAAAAAAAAAACTCCGGATGATTCCTTTGACAGTTATGTAGAAAATCAGTTAGGATTATTGAAAAACCAGAGCCCTCCACATAATTTACGGAGCTATATTACAGGAAACTCCATTGCCAACTTGTTTAAATGAACTAGAATCAATATGTAAGTTTTATAAATTTTGAGGCTGTGTGTGTGCACATGCATGAATATGCTACAAAACCAATCTAACAAGAACGGCACTGGTAGGCAATAAATGTGTACCTGTGGCTATGTAAAGGGTACAAAGTTTGGGAGTTGGCATAAAACAGAGCTGAGCTGTTCTGTTTGGGAGTGTTTGTACCATGTTCATATTCCACCTGAGACAAATGGCACAAAAGGTAAAAAAGAAAGACAAAGGAAGAGCCACAAGGGGGTTGCTGAGGGAGGGGGAGAGTAACATGGTAGGAGGCTATTGGGCAGGCCCTTCCCTTCTAGACAGAAAAGGGAGAATAGCACACCACTTGAACTTGTTTGCATGCCTGTGGCAAGAAAGAAAGAAAGAAAAAAGCCTGATTCCGCAAGCTTCAGTAAAATCCACTGTTTGTTTGAGTCAACATGGCATAGGAGAGAAACAGCACGCACAGAACAGTGAGATTTTGAAATAAAACAGACTCAGCAATGGTAAGAGCTCAGAGCTACAGGTATCTCCAGCAGTGTTAGCATCCGAGAAATTCACAGCTTGAAGACCTCTGGGATGCAGGCTCTGACCAATCTTATCAAGGTTTTAGGGATGATAAACTTGCCACAAGCCCTTGATTACATATGTATAGGGTTTTTTTTTTAAGTGAAATGTAAAAGCCACAGGAGCCAGGGAGTTTTCCAGCATAATTCAGTTACTCTGGGCCTCTGAGCTATTGTTTTCTTCTTTACTTTCTTTTCTGTTTTTTTCACCATGTTTTCCCTTCTCAAAGGAGGAAATGGTAAATTGAGAGAGAGAGAGAGAGAGAGAGAGAGAGAGAGAGAGAGAGACTGTAATACACCCAGCTAGATTGTTTCTGAAATCTGCAATCTTTGAGTGAGCCTTATAAACAAATAAACAAAGAAACAAAAAACTGATCAAGGTAAAATAACATTGCAAGCCATATGCCAGTGTCAGGCGGACAAGCTGCAGCTGTGCTATCAATTAGAACATTCTAATACCCTGTTATGAAGACTGACACTTTGGAAGTAATTAAGTACTAGATATTTTTAGATAATTGCTGCTGCAGGAACACACAACGTGTGCTGTTGGGAGATCGAAGGCTTGATGGTGGCTTCTTCCTTACAGACTGCACTGTCTTAACTGACCCTAATCATTTCAACACCTATGGTGTTTTGTGATTGCCTCAAGCACTGCAATTGGTCAAATGTGAGCCGAGGGGGAACTACTGCCTCTCTTGTTCTCCCCCCTAAGTATCATGAAAAGCAGCAGGGGCATATTGGAGTATCCGACTTAAACCACAAAGACAGAAGCAGCCCATTGACATGCCAGATTCCCACTAAGAACATAGATTACAGCAGCTAATTTCCTATAGCTAGTAGGGAATACAAGGAAGTAATAATCATTTTATGAAGATGCTGAGATTGTCAAAAATGTCTCTTTCCACTGGGGTGGGGAAAATCTTAGCTGATCGTCATTAAGGCTAACACATCAATATCATGTGTCCCTACCATGTGATCGAGCTCCACACCACTCATATGTGAGAAAGGGGTTCAATACCAACAGCAAAGAACCCACAGCAGTACTTCTTTTTCCTCTTGTTTTTGAGATAATATAATTACACCATTTCCCTCCTCTTAACTCTCCCACAAACCATTCATTGCTCACTTTCAAATTCATGGCCTCTCCTGTCATTAATTTTTACATGCATATATGTATATGTACATATATATATATATATATTCATAAATATGACCTGCTCAGTTTGTATAATGTTACTCATATGTATGTTTTCAGGGCTGACCATTTGGTATTAGGTAACTGATCTGTGTGCTCTTCCCTGAAGAAGACTATTTCTTTACTATCAGCATTCCTTAGTTGCTTGTAGTTCTTTAAGTAGTGTTGAGGCCTTTGGACTTTTCCTTTCATATTTTGTCAGCCATAAGGAATCATACTATTAACTATCTAAAAACAAAGTAACCTATAGGACATGTAATTCTGTGTATAAATACACATGTATGGTTTTAGTGAAATTTTCTCAACTGAGCTCCAACAAAGACCACCCCCCCCAAAAAAAAAAAAAAAACAATACCTGGCATAAAAAACCCTCTTTCAAATTCGTGGCTACAGCTTTCCAAGAGATTCCCAAAACATGCAGCCTATTGCTATTGCCTTTTGGTTGCTCTTCAGAGATGGAAAACAAGTCCTTATTACTGAAAACACCATGCAGTTCAGACACAGGGCCCAGAGACCACTGAGCTGGAACTGACCTGAATGCCTCCTCCCTGAGGGCTAGCAACCTTCCAAACGAGCATTCCTTCCCAACTATGATGCCTATGAGCCATATACACCAGGATGGCACAGACAACCTAAGGGTACAATAATGACATGCATAGCTTGCTAATAACCAAGAGCTCTCTAATTGGACTTAGGACCCACCCACCAAAAGGGAAATCGTGCCTGGTACTGGAAACAGAGCCAACGCACAGTGCTAATGAGGTCTTGGATCTTAGAAGAGAACTTACAACTGCCATTTTATGGAACCAGCATAATTTCTAACTACATTCTAAATACTTTTCCTTATCCCAACAAATAAATTGAGTCCTCACACCTTGTCTTAGTTAGGGTTACTATTGCTGTGATGAAACACCATCACCAAAAGCAGAATGGGGAGAAAAGGGTTTATTTCATTCACAGTTCCATATGACAGTTCATTAAAAAAGCAGTGAGGGAAGAAACTCACACGGGGCAGGAACCTGGAGGCAGGAGCTGATGCAGAGACTATGGAGGGGTGCTGCTTACTGGCTTGCTCCCTGTGGCTTGCTCAGACTTTCTTTTAAAAGAAATAAATTATTTATTTATTTATTTTCTTTCTTCCTTCCTTCCTTCCTTTCTTTATTCATTTCACATCTTGGCTGCAGTTTCCTGTCCCTCCTTTCCTCCCAGTTCCTCCCTCCTCTGTCCCTATCCCCCAATGTACTCCTCCATTTCTGTTTAGGAAAGGGAAGGCCTCCCATGGGTATCAACAAAACATGGCATATCTAGTTGCAGTAAGACTAAGAACCTTGCCTTGTATTAAGGCTGGGCAAGGTGACTCAGTGTGAGGAGTAGGGTCCCAAAAGCCAGTAAAAGAGTCAGATACAGTCCCTGTTCCTGCCGTTAGGAGTCCCACAAGAGGACCAAGCTACACAACTGTCACATATATGCAGAGTGCCTAGGTCATTCCCATGCAGGCTGCCTGGTTGTCAGTTCAGTCTCTGTGAGTCCCTATGAGCCCAGGTTAGTTGATTCTGTGAGTTTTCTTGTGATGTCCTTGACCTTTCTGGCTACTACTATTCTTTCTCCCTGTCTTCTGCAGGATTCCCCAAACTCCTCCTGATGCTTGGCTGTGGGTCTGCATCTGTTCCCATCAGTTGCTGGATGAAGCCTCGATGATGACAATTGGGCCAGGCACCAATCTGGTCACAGGAGATGGCCAGTTCAGTCTATGTATCCTCTACTGCTAGGAGCCTTAGCTGGGGATTTCCTTGTAGTTTCCTGGGAAATTCCCTTGTGCCAGGTTTTTAACCTAACCCTGAAAGCTCCCATGCTTTCCAGTAGTCTCTTTTGGTACTTTGCCCCTCCATCACCCCTCCAACCTGATTGTTCATGTTCCCATCCCCATCCAGCCTCAGTCCACTCACAAAATCTCTTCTATTTCCCCTTTCCAGGGAGATCTAGGTGTCTTCCCCAATGAACCCTCCTTGTTACCTAGTCTCTCTGGGTCTGTGGATTGTAACATAGTTATCCTTTATTTTATAGCTAATATCCGTTTATGAGTGAGTACGTATACCATGTTTGTCTTTCTGGGTCTGGGTTACTTCTCTCAGGATGATTTTTTCTAGTTCCATACATTTGCCTTCAGGTTTCCTGGTGTCCTTGTTTTTTAACAGCTGAGTAACACTCCATTGTATAAATGTACTATATTTTCTTTATCCATTCCTGGGTTGAGGGACATCTAGGTTGTTTCCAGGTTCTTCAACATGCTTTCTTGTAGAACCCAGGACCACCAGCCCAGGAATGGCACCACCCACAATGGACTGTCTCCCCCAACACACACATCAATCACTAATTAAGAAAATGCTCCACAGGCTTTCCTACAGCCCAATCTTAGGGAGGCATTTTCTCAATTGAGGTTCCTTCCTCTCACATGATTATAGCTTGTATTGAGTTGGTGTGAAACTAGACAGGAAACCCCTCATCAAGTAAACGTATCTTTGCAATAAACAGAGATCATTACAGAAAACCATGACAATCAAAATGCAGAGTTATGGAGCCCAGTCTCAATGGGTACATCTACAAAACATTCCCAAGCCTAAGGTTCAGAAAACACACTGAAGAGGGAGCAGAAAGATTTTAAGAGCCAGAGAACCAGGTAATTTGTTTATGAGATTGTCTCCTAGTAGTGTCATAAGCTATATCCCTAAAGTCACCAACGTGACTGCCTAAACACATGCTGACCAAGGATGATACAGCAATACTTGTACATAGAATTACAATGCTGGAAGCAGCCTTGGGAGATAGCTGCCTCAGTGGAGCTCAACCTGGGCCATAGACGAAAAACCTGGGAGCAGCCTGACTGAGCCCTGGCCAGTCCAGTTGGAAATGGGGATGAGGTGGAATTCTAGTCACTGGTGGATTTTAAATACGATTTTAGAACTCTTCAGGCAATTCTGAGGTACAGCTGGTATGGAGAAATACTTATTCATCCAACCCTTTATAGTTTATATGAGAGATCTCAGGCTCACAAAACAGAGATGCGTCATCCAAGGTCAGATACTATGCAGCAAGTCTAGACCTATAATCAAGCCTCTAGACTTTTTTTGTGGATATTCTTTAGTGCTGCTTCTGGTTAAACTGAGAGAGACGGTAGGAGCCTAAGGTCACATGGTATGTACATAGCACAACTAAGACTTAAATCTATGTCATCTAATTCCTTAGTTTAAGTACATGGCCAAGAGAATCGGGCTTAGTGTCGTATAACTCTGGGACTAACTGTATGGCCATAACAGCACACAGAAGGGGCAGTGCACAGCAAAAGGGCAGATCTGAGCTAGACCTCGAGATCAAGGCAGGGTTGGAAGGATTTAGAGGAACTGTTTTGCCAGGTTGAGATATGGGGTTAGGATAGGAATGATGTCAGTGAAGGAAATCTATAAACTATAAAAGGGAACCCATGACAGACTTAGTTTTTCATTTGTTTGTTTTGATTTTGATTTTTAAATCTTATTTGTTATTATTGGGGAGGCACATACACGCCACAGCACACATGGAGATCAGAGGACAACTTTAGGGGGTCAGTTATTTCCTTCCACTTTGGGATCGGGGGGCTGGAACTCAATCATCATGTTTACCAACTGAACCATCGCACAGACAAAACAGCCTTTGTATTAGTTCCTTTTCTCCTTATTCTGATCAAATAATAGCTGACAAAAGCCACCTAAAGGAGGGTCTCAGTGTAAGTGTACAGTCTCTATCATGGCAGGCAAGGCATGCAAGTTGGGGCCCAAAGCAGATGACCACATTGGATACACAGTCAGGAAACAAAGAGCAACAAATGCTTGGACTCATAGCCCTTTTTTTTCAGTCCATGGGATGGTACCACCCATATTTAGGACAGGCCTTTCCTGCTCATTATACTTTCCTGGAAACATACGTACAGACTTACCCAGAGGTATGAATCTAAATCTCATAAAATTAACAACGATGAACCACCATAACCCTTAAAAATATTTCAAACTTAAAAGTGTTGAGAAATACAGAGCTCCTGTATATCCTTTAGTCAGGTCCAGCGATGTTTCACATTTTGCTTCATTTTCAATCTCGCTCTCTGTCTACATTTCTCTCTGATCATCTCTGTATCTGTTATGTATTTGACACTATACATACACATACATTAATGAGATTTGTTTGACATGCACTCCCATAAAGGCTAAATTCACACATCACATATACACACATATCAACTACATAAAATATCTATGTTTTATATAGAAATATATCATACTTAGTTAACATTTTCATATAATTTATTTTTGTGTGTCATTTGAAGGTAGATTACATAAACCAATTGCCATTAACTTTAGATACTTAAACTTATACATCCTGAGGACAATGATCTTAGATAACCACAATTCAGTTTTTAAATTCAGGGGATTTAACACTGCTAAAGCTAGCTACAGTCTATATTTGAATTCCAACAATTGTCCTAGTGATTTCTTTTATGGTGATTTCACTTCTGTAATACCAGGAGCACCCAAGCATCATGAATTACATTTAGTCTTGAAGTGCTTTTAGCTTCCTTTAATCTCATATGGTTTTTGAAACTTTGTCTTTCAGAACATTGGTATCTTTGAAGACTATGGATGGAGATTTTATATATATATTCCTCAATTTTGTTTTGTCTGAAGTTCTCTTTTGATTAAGTTCAGGATATTCATTCCCAGCATGTGGAACTACTTCAGAGCATCATACTTGGAGGACATACTCTCTGTCACATTGATTTTGATCACAAATGCAAGGCACTGTCCAGTTTTCCCTCTGTATTCTTTCATTCTGTAAATAAAAAAATCTATGAAGAAATACTCTGAACCAGGCATTAAACAAAGTTCCTCATCAAAAGTCAAAGTTCTTATCTATTGCTGATTCTTTCCTGTATTCTTATGCATTATGATGGCAAAAATAAGAATGCCATTCTCCCTTCACTACTCTATCCACACATATTGGTTGGTACTTCACTGTAAGGATGATCCTTCCACTGTCCTCATTTTTTTCCTAGTTTATATACTTGAATAGTTCCTATACCTGGCATTGCCATTCACACTGAAATCTGACTAAAATAGTATAGCAGAAGCCTGCAGGTATCAAATATGCACAAAAGGGGTTTATAAGAGAAAGAGAAGGCATGAGGATCCAGAGGCAAAGAAAATTAAAAACCTATAAAGAAAGCCTTGGTGGTTAAACCCGAGTGATGTCTACCAAATGCAGCCATTTCTGATAATAACCTCAAAATTCAAATAGATACTACTGGTGTTTTCTTGAAAGCACTGTGCCCGTTTCCATGCACAATCTCAATTTTCAAGCACCAATGCAATAATGAGCTAGCTTTGTCCCTGTCACCAAAACTATAGAATTCAGCTCAATGTATCATGACGCCTGGATTTCTCACAGCTCCAAAATTATATGTAAGTTCTTAGGGTAGGTAGGCAAAGAATGAAAGGTTGGATTACAGGAGATGCTAATTAATCTGACAAACAATAATACAAATTGTGAAAAGCATAATCCTGCTGAGATTTATGGTGTGCTACTGGTTCAGTTAGTCAATATTGAGATGTTTTAACAATCACAACCTGATAAGGCTTAGGAGGAGGCTTTAGTTTCATTATACTTAATATTCATGCTTGTTGATGCAAAGTGCTCTCTAAACTGGTAGATTTGGAACTGTGTTTAAACAAGTCTTAGGTGGTATGGTTTACTAAATTCTTCATCAAAATATAGAGAGGAGCCAGGCTTGGTGATACACACCTGTAATTCCAGCTACTTGGCAGTCTACAACAAGAAGATCCATGGGTTTGAGGCCAGTCTAAACAATGTAGGAAGAATGAATCTCAAAATATAAAAAAATGAAGAAAGCGAGCACAGCGAGAGGTGGCCTTATCTTCTCCCAAGTAGCCTTAATTTTTTTCCTATTTTCATCCTCTTTCCTAAACTGAGCTCAGATAATCAGTCAGGTATGGGATGCCACTGAAGTTCTGGGATTACTATCTGTCTTCATCCCTCTCATGTTCACACTACAATGCAAGCATTTCCTTCTGAAACTGAACATAAAACTTAAAACAAGGCCAATGTCAACTTTCACTCAGGCTGTGTTACAAGGGTTTTTGTGTTACCTCAAAAATGTGAAAAGTTGCCAGAAGGTGTCATCTGTTTGGGAAAATAATGGAATGGTTTGGAAACAACAAGTTTATGAGCCTGAGAAGACAGATTTTTTTTTTACAAAGATATCCTTCTAAAATATCCAGAACTCAGGGTTTATGTACACATATAAAACAGAGATTTCTTGGCTCTTATTTTATTAGACTTTTTCAGCACTTTTAAAACCCTTTTCAAAAAGAGACAAGTGTTACTTGTAACTGGCTTAAATGAATGGTTCAGATCCTAAAAGCAAGAAGGGAATTCCCTAATTTCAATCTATATGATGTGTTCCTTGTTCAACTGATATGATTATTTGCACTAACAAAGCCCAGCTTCCTGAGTTCCCGCACCATGAGAATGTAGTTTTATTTGTAATCAAGTAGTTGATTCCATTGTCTTCTTGGGAGAATTTCAGCTTAGGTTCCTGACAGGTCCAAAGCAAAGGAATGCTGACTGTTTGTGCATAAAACACTGTACTTTTAAACCATGACATGTTGCCGACATAAGATTCAAATTTACTACTAAGCTGCTGTAATATTGTTCGATTTCTGAAATGACTTTATAATCTTTAGAATGCTGGAGTTTCTCATGGAGCTCTTTGGCCTTGAAATGTACTTATTCACATTTGTCATATGCAGCCACATTCAACTACAGCAGAGTAAATAGGCTGAAAACTGTGAGTTCCGCCTGCTGGAATGCTTCATCATTACACTCTGGCATCCTCAAACGCAATAAATGTGGAAATGCTGGATTGAAGGACTTGATTTCCCATCTCAGTGGCCTCACTCTCCTTGAATTAATGTGGTGCCATTGAGTTCAGCAATAAAGCATCTTATGCTAACACAGAGAAAATATCAACTTCCTTCCTGTCCATATGTGAATTTGGCAAAATATCAGTAAGAAAGCAGTATAAAAGTAAAAATGATTTATCTGCAGTGAAAATGAGAAAGTAAAATGAATGCATTACTAACACCCTACAGAATTTGTGACTCTAGCATATTGGGGGAGGTAAAACCTTAATTGAGTTAAGCTTTGGAAGAAAAACATTTTTCTAGTGATAAAGGCATAGATGTTTTCTGCAAGTTTTCCTTCAAGTAATATTACATCATCATCAAATGATTGCTGTTTAAAACTGCTTTGTTTCTATGCAGTAAAAGCATAGAAAAGACATTATTCAGTTCTTCTGTTCATCACTCTAATGATCTTGAAAGTTCCTCTTCCCTTCCAGGGTATCACTCCTATAGCCTGAAGCCATCTGCAGAGTGACCTGCAAGTTCTGGATTCAAATAGGTCCTAATCAAGTAGAGAATTAAAGAAACATTGATTTGAGAGGTTTCACTAATAGCCTTCTATGTTCCAAACACATTTAGTAAAAGCGTGCTAATTGGGGCTAGAGAGATGGCTCAGCAGTTACTGCTCCTGCAGAGTATCTGGGTTCAGGTCTCAACATCCACAACCACCTATAACTGCAGTTCCAGGGGAATGTGAAACCCTCTTCTGTCCATCATGGGTACCAGGTATGCACATAGCATACAAACATACAGGCAATACGCTCATATACAAAAAGTAAATAAATCTTAAAGAAGATGTGAATTATCCCCAGCTTTCATTTCCTTTTTACTTTAATTTTCAAAACCACTGATGCCAGTTTTCATTTACCTAACTTCCACTCCGTCAAATATATCCTTATAGCTGTACATACTTCTTACTTCTAAACTACAGTGCTGTTCTCCTCTGACCTTCAAGAATATCTGTGCCCTTGAGCATCCCTGTATCTTGGCCATCTACCTGAATTTCTTGCATTAGGTATTTCTGGACATGAAGTTGAGTCTGGGACTGAGCTGGGACCATCCCAACACACTGGCTTACAATTGTTCTTCTTGATCCCACTAGTGCTGGCCCATCCTGCTGCCTTCTAACATTTTTCACGTTATTTCATGCATTTACCATTTGGTTTATACGATCAACTTGTCTTACATATTCTACAGGAAAGTCCATTTCTAACTTCCTTACTGCCACCACCTTGGAGCACAGATCTTATCTTTTCCCGCAAGCTCCCTTTTTGCCAACCTAGCAAATTCCTTGCTTTCTTTTCCTAGAAGAATAATTTGTTCTTTAAGGCTAGAAATTATACATCTGTATAATTTATCAACAATTATATATCTAGCATTATTGATATTCAATTTCTATGCATTACAAAATAATACAGTTTTTTCATATTTATTTGCTTCTCTGTCCAACCCATTTTAAAGATGTTGTTCACTAATGTAAACCTAGAACACCACGGAGCACTTCAGAAGAAACAGAAACTTAAATAATGTTGAAGGAATAGAATTAAAGTCATCCACTGTAGTATGACTCTAATGGGTAGAAAGATTTGTTAATAAACAAGGAAATCAGACCAGGTATCTATAAAATTCTGTGTTTCAGGAAAATTATACTCATACAAAGTACATATTTTTTCTGTTAACTTGATTTTAACATCACATACTACATGAATGCACCATACTACAACACTGAATTCTCATACAATTATCCAGTTGCAATATATTTAAATATCTATTTCTAAAATCCCTACAGAATATCAAAGGCCAGTCTTGTGACAATACTGAGCCACTTTTCTTGGACATAAAATGTAAGACTTAGAATCAAGATAAATAATATTCAATACAATATTTTAAAAGTAAAAATTAATACAAAAACCCAAAGAACAAAGTAGACAAATTTTATAGACAGTAAAAATGTGTCTATTCATATTGGTGTCTGAACAAATGAAACAAGAAACTAAAATATTGTCACCTACTGTCCTAGTTAGGGTTACTATTGGTACGATGAAACACTATGACCAAAGCAACTCAAGGAAGAAAGAGTTTATTTGGCTTACTCTTCCATATTGCTGTTAATCATTGAAGGAAGTCAGGACAGGAACTCAAGCAGGGCAGAAACCTGGAGGCAGAGGCCTTGGAGGGGTGCTGCTTACTGGTTTGCTCCTCATGGCTTGCTTAGCCTGTTTTCTTATATAACCAAAGACCACCAGCCCAAGGATGGCACCACCCACAATGGGTTGTGTCCTCGTACATCAATCACTAATTAAGAAAATGCCTTACATCAGGATTTTATGGAGGCATTTTCTCAATGGAGGTTCCCTCCTCTAAGATGACAATAGCTTGTGTCAAGTTGACATAAAACTAGCCAGGATGCCTACATTGTCTCTTGAGTTTTAAAACGATAGCTCCCAAGCAAAGACTTGTAAATTTGAAGAAAAGAAAATATAGAAAAAAGTCAAAATTGTTCTATGTATAAAATGAGGTAGACGCAGAATAAAATTTAGAAGGGAAGAATCTGAAGAAAAGGGCATAGTAGATAAAGGCCAGGGGAAATGTTCATAGCAAAAAGTGTATGAGAGATGTTTAGTGGGGGTATTAGGTTAAATATTGCTGTGTTTGATACAACTAGGTCTTAACTTCAATGTGAAATTTTCAGTCAAATGTGTATTTCTACTGGGGAGAATGACAGAATTCTGAGTCTTTTCTCAGAAAAAGTACAGGGCAAGAACAGAAGGAGGTACAATTTTCTTCAGTCACCAAAACCTACCAATAACACTATCTATATAACTATTTCCATCTCTACTACCGCCATTATATTATTTCCTACATAATCTCCTAAATTTCACCTTCCTTACTCTCCAACTCATTCTAAATGCCACGGCAAGTGAGCTTTCTTTAAATTTAATGTCACACCCACTGTAGCATGAATTGTTAGAAGGTCTTATCAATAGAACAAACCTGAAGCCAGGTATTGGGGTGAATGCTGGAAGATCAGAGAAGCAGAACAAGCCACAGCCACCTCACCTTGCTAATTTCTCAGCTGATCCTGTTTCCTCAGACTGGAAGCCTCTGAGTCCTCATCCAGAATGAATCTCAGCTGAACTGCTGCTAAAAGCCTAAAAGCTTAACCAGGCTAGTTCCTGGTTTTCACGCCTTATATACCTTTCTGCTTTCTGTCATTACTTCCTGGGATTAAAGGCGTGTATCACCATGCCTGGCTGTTTCCAATGTGGCTTTGAACTCACAGAGATCCATGCCTCCAGAAGGCTAGGATTAAAAGTGTGAGTGCCACCATTTTCTAGCCTCTATATCTAGTGGCTGTTATGTTCTCTGACCCCAGATAAGTTTATTAGGGTGTACAACATTTTGGGGAACACAATACCACCACACACCCATACCTTCTTAAATACTCTAATACTTTAACATGGCTTCACGGTCCCTCCATGGCCTCATCACCTCATTATAGTCAATGAACCAGATCGAGTAGGCATCTTTGTTTGTAAATAGATGCATTAAGTATGAGAGAGTGGAAAATAAGAATAACTATAGCACAAAGGAAATAAGTTGTAAATTCAACAGCCACACTTTGAAACTATAATCACTAAAAAAAAACAAGGGATAAATAGAAGCCAGTCAAGTATGTAATCTGCCTCATTACACCCAACCTATGTCCAGATAAACTCATAGTTTTATGTGTGTGTGTTATTTTCATTATTTTGAAGTTTAAGTCACCACTAAAGTGATATTGAAGAAACTCTGGAGTTTTTTAACTTTGAATAAACTTTATCATTTTCCTATAAGATTGAATTCTGGTTATTATATCTAGAGCAGATAAAAATCATTAGCTGATTCTTTAATCAAAATCTTATTTACATTATGTGAAATAGTAATTTCTCTTCTTCAAATGAGATAGATTACTTTCATTAAACTTATTAATGCTCATTAGTAAAAGATAATGTATTTGAACTTTCTGTAGCCTTGGATTGATCACAGAGCTATAGGCTCCATCAAAACCTGTAATATACTTAGGATCTTAAATATCCCCCAAAGTCCCACGTGTTAAAGTCTTGATCACAAACTTGATGCTATATGAAAGTGATAGAAACTTTAAAAAAGTGAGATTTTAGTGAAAGACTTCAGTCATTGATATATGACTTCAAAACAGGCTGTGGGACCCTGGTCATGAGGATGTATTCCCCATGATGTACTGCCTTACAACAGATCCAAAGCTACCAGAGCCAGTCAAGTAAAGACTGTAATTTCCTACACAGTGTTAAAAAAATCTTCTTGCTTATAAAGTTGATTAATCTCAGATATTTATTCCAGACACAGGAAACTTAACTAACACAACTGATATGCTGCCATCTAAAATTAAGGTACTGGGTCTTTCCAAAGTGAACAAAAAGCTGTACTTCTCAACAGGCATGTATAGTGAATATGGATGTATTGTTTTATGGGGCTGAGGAGATGGCTCATTGGTTAAGAATGCTTTTGTGCAAGTGTGAAGACCTTAGTTCAAATCCACGGGACTTACTTACTTACTGAAAAGCCAGGTGTGGCCATCCTTGCTATAGCCCTAGGACTGTGTAGATCAGTAAGAATCACTGGTCACCAGCCTAGCTTTGGGTATAAGTGAGAAGCATTGTCTCAAGGGCATAAAGCAGACTAGGATACTTGGCATCCTCCTCTGGCCTCTATGGACACACACACATTGCATATACATTAACACATACCAGAGAGAGAGAGAGAGAGAGAGAGAGAGAGAGAGAGAGAGAGAGAGAGAGTTTACTGACTCTTTCCTTTGGACTTTATTTTATAATATTGAATCTTGGGGCTGACCTAAATTTCTAGTATTATGCTGCTCAAAACAGTGGCCATCATTGCTTAATTTTAACTTAATTACTAAAGATAATTCACAATTTTATTTCTTGATTGCACTTACTACTTTTCAGGTGCTTACTAACACATGCCAGGAGAGATGTCTATAAAGGACAGTGAGGAAACAGAATATTTCCATCATCACAGAAAGTTCTCCTAAACAGAGCTGCTCTAGCACAACCCAGAGCCCCTGCTCCTCTCCTAGTAATGGGATTCAAATGGAGCTCTAATTCCTCAGCTTCTCCCTCCTGACACTCTGAAAAGATTTAAATATTGAAATAAATCCCCGACTACACCTAAGCTTCAGTCAAAGGGGAGACT
Organism: Peromyscus eremicus; assembly: GCF_949786415.1. Classification (NCBI taxonomy): domain Eukaryota; kingdom Metazoa; phylum Chordata; class Mammalia; order Rodentia; family Cricetidae; genus Peromyscus; species Peromyscus eremicus. The sequence goes on from NC_081439.1 coordinate 108,550,216, forward strand.
CTGACAGTTTCATTATTAGCTTATCAACTCACTTCATGATTTTTTAAAAAAATATTATTCTAAAATCCCATTTATCCAGACCATATTTAGTAGCTGTTTGAAGCCTATTCATTTAATAGAAACTGACTTCCAGCGTATGACTCCTGGCTTCCTCACCCCCTAATGTGCTCTATATTCAGCTGCGCTCACAGTTAGTTGTGTCCTTTCCTGGAAAGCTTGCTTCTATCGGCTGCATTCACAGACCCATTTAAAATCATGCTTGGGCATTGGCTTTATGTTTTCACAGTCACAGGAAATTACTTCTTTCACCCGAGTTTCATTTCTTTCTTTTTTGATCTTTTTAAGGAAAAGACTGTCTGCTGGGGCAATAAAGCATTTATGCTCTCTGCAGCTAGATAATTGAAGGAGAAACATTGACAGGCATATTACTATATCAATAATATACTGTCCTCACAGACAAAAGACAAAGGTACTGACCCACCTCAGGTGATGTGCAGGTCTTGAATTGTGTTTCCAGAAGTAAGGTTGGTTTTGGTTTAATCCATGTGATAATGATCATTTGTATAGCAGCTACATGGAGGCAGGGTGTCATCTGTTGCTAATCCAGGGCTCAACTTGTGACCAGGACCAGGAATGAGCTTTGATTAGAATTCAGAAATGACTTTGTTGTCAGATTGCCATTTAATTTAGTATATGATGCTGATGGCCAGAAAATGTATAAGGATTTAAAATGGTTAGACATGTTTTCTGACTCCTTAGCCTAACAAGGCTTAGATCATATCTTTTGGCAGGACTATAGAGCTTTTCCCTAGATCTTAAGGATAATAATGCATTTTGAGATATAGATTTTGTCAATCTCTCATCACATACCTACAAAGCAGATATCATTATTTGGTCACAGCCTCCTTTCATGCTGTGTTCAGATGATGCCCAAATGACCTCTCACTACATGGTAACTACCATTCAGTCAAAATTGGTCTGAAAGATTAAACCTATTTATCATCTTTGCTCCAGAGATGTCCATGAATCAAGCAACAGATTACTTCTAGAAAGAATATTGTTATGATTCTGACCACTTCTTGAGGTCACAGAAAGGTAGGGAACAATCAACTAAAGGACAAGGCTTGAGACAGATCAAAATACGTGTACAAACATTCCCCTGACTCAAAGATGAAGCACTGGCACAGGTAGCCTAAGGAATGATGGTAAGAAAGACAGGGAAAAATTACCATCGTGATTCTTGCTCTACTTCTGTCTTTGCATGCTGTTAGCAATAACCTGGTTTATACCAATTGGGTGAATATTTTTGCACTTCTTTCCACCTTTCTCCTTCAGAATTCACAAACTAATTTTACCTTCATTGCGACATCTTCAAAAATAGGGCCTAACATATTCAACTCCTTTTACTGTTCAATAGAAATGACTGATCAAAAGTAAAGACTAGGTTCAAATAGAAAGATGTTATGATTTTGGAGGTATAATTTTCATTCACTGGAAAGCGTCATCCTGGGTTGTCTACTTTCTACTATAGGACCATAGACACTTTCCTAGATTTACTGTCTTTCTAGAACTTTCGCCCACAATCCATCCAAAAGCTTAAGAACAGGGTATTACTCTAATTGTAAGTACTCAAAATTTCTCCAACCACAATTCTAAAAACCTCAAAATCCTTTCTACTGTTTAAGTCCCTCTTACAATATCACCAACAAGTGGTCCTCTTCAAATTCTTAGATTGTTCTGGAGACACCTCCCAAAGCATTTATTCCATCAGTTCTACATATTTCTTCCTTATACTGTGCCAAAAATCTCTCTGTTCATTTCGACAACCCACTGGATGTGGTCTGCTTCATGGTGAACTTACAAAAAGAAAACTGAAATTGTCGTTGCTCCATATGGCAATTTGCAGATGTGTGAGGACAGTTATCATGAGCAATCCTTTGCCTCCCCTTCTCTGTGCTAGCCACCAGTTCACTTATATTAGTTATTACCAAGTTCCTTGATCACCAATCTCAAAATTAGTAGATCCACAAAAATGACAAAGATCAGGACAGAAAATAATTAAATGGATACTAAAAGATAAGCTACACAGACAGACCCTGAGCCAAACTAACAAAAGTAAGAGTTTTAAAGTCACAAAATTATAGACAAAGGGGGGCTATTACAACGGCTACCCTGTAATCCAGTGAGTGATTAAGAAATGTTTTGAGGACATACTGCAATAAACTGGAAAACCTATCCCTGAAAACACAAACTACTTAAACAATGGGACCAGCAATGGGATAAAAAAAGAAATAACTTTATTAACAGTCAACAAAGAGCTGCTAGGACCAGATGTAGTCACTGCCAAACTCTACAAAAACCTTCCAAGAACTGACAGCAACATTGCTCAGAGTATTCTACTAAATAAGAAGGAAAGGATTCATTCTTTGAGTCCAGCATTACTCTCCTAAAAACAAACAAACAAACAAACAAACAAAAAACAGTAAGGACACAATCCAAAGAGAAAACTAGAGATAAAATCCTTCATGAACATATAGGCAAAAATCCATAGTAAAACAGTTGTAAATGGAATTCAATAATGTATTTTTAAAGATTATACCCTACTACCTAGTTTGTTACATTCTGGAAAGCCATGGATAGTTCAACATTCACAAATCAATAAATACAGCACATCAACAGAATCAAGGACAAAAATCACATGATTATTTGAATAGATCCAAAAAGGAAGCCTTCGGGAAGAAGTATCCTTCATGATAAATGTCCTAAAGAAGTTAAGGATAGAAGGATCATACCTCGACATAATAAAGCCTGTATACAGCAAACTTACATCCAAATTATACTAAATAAAACAGAATGTATTTTCTCTAAAACTGAAGTAATAAAAGGGTGTCTGTGCTCTTCAATCTTATTCAATAAAATGTTGAAATTCTTATCCTGTGAAACAAAGCAAGATAAAGTTTTAAAAAAGGGAGGAGGGATGCAAGAGGAAAAGGAAGTAATCTAATTATCCCTATTTACACACAATATGATCCAATATTTATGAGACCGTAAGTACTCCACCAGAAAATTCTTATAATTTATACTTACAGCAGTGTATCCAAATGTAAAATCAACATACCAAAATCAATGTCTTTCCCTTATAACATGTTGAGAAACATGCTGCGGAAGAAATCATGGAATATCTTATTCACAATAGTTGCACTAAAATAAAATAAATAGGCATAACCTTAATCAAAGAAGTGAAAGAGATCTACAATGAAAAATTAGAATTCCAAGGGAAATAAATTGGAGATAGAAGATAGAAACACCTCCTATATTCATGGGTTAGCATAATTAATATTAGGAACATTACTACATCTTTAGATTGAATATACAGATTGAATATAATCTCCACATAATCTCTAATGACATTTTTCACAGAATTTGAAAATAATCTCAAAATTTGTATATACCCATAAAAACACCTGAATAGCCAATACCTGAGTAAAAGGAGTAGTGTTATATCTTATTTTAAGTATGCTACTGAGCCATAGGAACAAAAGGAGAGTGGTACCAGCATGACAGACATATAAACAAACAGAACAGAGGAACAATTAATTAACTTACACTGCTACAGCCATCTGATTCTCAAGAGTGATGCCAATACCATACACTGGAGAAAATAGATTCTTCAAAAAATTATATTGGGGAGACTAAATATCCACATGTGGAAAAAATGAAACTAGACCCTTATCTATCATCCTGCCCAAAATTCAGTTCAAAACAGACCAAACACATCAGTGTTAGACACAAAGTATTCAAAGTGCTAGAGGAAAACATTTCAAAGCAGAAGCATAATGAATGACTTTCTGAGTAAGGCTCCAATAGCTGAGGAAATAATAGTGAGAGTTTACAAATGGAATTGTGTGAAATTAAAAGGTTTCTACACACCAAAGGAAACTATCAACAGAGCAAAGAGACAGCCTACAAAATGAGAGAAAACATTTGCCAGATACTCATCTAACAAGGGATTAATATCCAAAACATATTTTAACATCAAAATTAAATGCCAGGAAAACAAATAATCTAAGCAATAAATACATGTATCACTTGTTTTTCTCATATATGATGCCTATATATTTTTAAATACATGAAATTAGAAGGGGTATTAATTGGGAATATGAAGAGAGCCAATGGAATGGGGAAAAGGTGTATTAGTGCATTATATACCTGTATGAAATTTTTATAGTGAAACTCATCATTTTGTACAATTATGATACACTATAAAAGAAGATTGATATTTTAATAAATAAATGTTTTATAAAAATATAAAAGTAAAAGAATTATTTGGATGGACAATAATAGGAGGGATAGGAACAAAAGAAGTAAATGGAAATTAATATGATCAAAGTACATTGTATACATGTATTTAAAAATGAAACACATTATTTTGCATAACCAATATTTGTTATAAAAATATAGCTACTGGTACCAAGTGTATTAAATAAATAACCTCAGGATTGGTACATAGTAAATATATAGTGACAGTGAATCATTATTACTATTTCTACTGTTTTACTCTGTTGATCAAACACCCTCAATATTTTTATTTTATTGAACTAAAATATTGTTTACCTGATACCCAAAGCTATGTAAATGTAAATCCAAACTAGTATAAAGAAGATGGATTGCTTTGAACAAGTTATTTCTTCACCTTTATAGTGAGGAAATGGGCAGATTAAATTATCTCAACTGTCCTTTAAAGGCCATATGGTTTAACCTTTCTAATCACCTGACCTCTTTTATCCAAATGAACAATGCACAGTTTCCTGAAAAGATTTTACTCTTTCCAGTATTCTTGTCTTTGATCATGCCATTTACTCCACTGGAAATGCCTTTTTCACTACCATTCCTTCAAGATGAAACTGAAGTGCCTTATCAACTCTGTCAAGCCTACAGTCACAACAGATAACTCTGTTCTCTGAATATCCAAAGATAACGTTTCCTTGGCTCTTATGATAGTATCACATTGCATCTTATATATGAAGATGTCTTACACATCCCATTGCAGGGATGGTATCTTTTCCAGCAATGTATTCAATGTACTTAGTCCATTGCAGTAAGATCCTACACTGAAGGATAGTACAATGTTTACTACAATAATGACTAAATGCAGAAAGCCCTTACTTACTGGGATACCGAAGTTTCACTATGTGATAAAAATCAGCCTATATCTACCTTATTGGCCACTATATGGCCATGCTTTATTCCTTTGGAAATTTCTAATTGTACACTGATAGAACACTGTTTTCAAATATTTATTCTGTGAAATTTAATAGACTAGAGTACAAGAATTATAAAGGCCAGGATAATTGAAATCTATGAAATTTAGTGGCAGAATTTGACTTAATGACAAAATGCATAGGACAGCTGATTATGGGGGTGCCCATCTCCAATTAATACATCTATAATATATCCCCCACACCTAAAGCTCAAAGAATATTATGGAAGAGAGGGAGGAAATATTGTAAGAGCCAGAGAACCAGGACATCTACTGTAAGATTCTGCCTTCTATATATATGACAGGGAGGTTGTACCCATGAAATCTCAACAATAGGGTTGCCTAAACAAGACCTGAACAATGCCAACACCAGTTAGTATATCAATGTGGATGTGGGAAATCTTACAAGGATCCACCCCTAGATAAAGAACTACAGAAAATTAATGGGTGCTGAGAATGGGAGAATCAGTCTTCCTTAGGGATGAGCCTCCTAATTGTTTATCTAATACCAAAAGGTCAACCATAAACACATGTACTTAGAGCAACACTAAAAGGACTCAACTGGTTGTGTGTATATATATATATATATATATATATATACATATACATATATATATATATGAATGTAGCAATTACAAAGAAACAAGAACCTATTAATTTGAAAATGAATGGGATGGGGATCAGGGACATAAGACAGTTGAAAGAATGGGAAAATGATCTAAATAACATACTCAGATATGAAATTCTTTAAAAAATAATCAAAAGAGAGTAATAGATGGATATGATCAATTTACACTACATATATTTATGACAATGTCATAGTAAAGCCTGCTAGATGGTATAGTTAATATAGCTACTATAACATCCTAAACCTTTAACAAGCCCTATGTAACCTTTTACCATATCACCTAGATTTAGAATAAAGTCTCCCAAGTTAAAAAAAAAACAAAAAAACACTTGACCAAATGAAATGAAATGGGTATCAAGTCCCATGTGTTCCAGGAAGACAGGAACTTTGTATTCCTGTAATATGCCTCTTTGTCTGTAATAATATATTAAAATGTCAAAAGACTTAATTTGATTAAGTGTCCCCTCTACACACCGGGGAAGTGAGGCTAAAGGTACACAGGTCAAGTGTACAAAACCACAAACTTCTCTACTCCACCTGCCAGTTTGTCAGGTGCAGACTCACAGAAATTACATCATTCTTCCTTAATTGTCAAGTAAAAGTTGCATATGATGATTATGAATGACATTATATTTTCTGTATCCATTCATTCATTTACTCCATATCATGATGGCTATAAATAACACTGTGTCTTTTTTTTTCAATGCTGTAACCAAAATACCTGACAAGAAGTAACTTAAGGATGAAAGGAATTATTTCAGCCCATAGTTTGTGGGAATTCAATCATCATGAGAGGGTCTAGACATGGTGGCAGAAGTCATAATACCTTTGAACCAAATATTGAACTCATGTTTTCAGAATCAGAAATTATAACATCTACATATATGTTGGATAATAACTTCATACAAGATGTAGAGTTTGCAAACACTTTCTCCTGTTCTGTCGGTTGTCAACTATTATTTTATTTTGCAGTGAAATAGCTTTTATGGTTTACACAGTCATATGTTTTTACTTTAGTCTCTCTATATATTGTGTGGTATATATATATGTGTGTGTACATGTGTGTTGGTGCACATGCATTTTTGTGTACATGTGCGTGGAGGCCAGAGATCAATGTTGGGTGTCTTTTCCAATAGTTTATTTTTTTGAGGCAGACTTTCTTGCTGAACTTGGAGGTTGCCAATTGGCTAGACTGGCTAGCCAACAAGTCCCAGGGACCCTCTCGAGGCTATTACCACAGCACTAGTATTACAGATGTGTACTGCCACACCCAGCTTTTTATATAATTCTAGGGATTAAACTTGGGTCATTATATTTGTGTGGTAAGCACTTTATCAACTGGGCCAAGTTCTTAAAAGGTGTATAATATTTTGGGGTTGTCACAGAGATGACTTAAAAAATAACATTCAGACTCCCTCCCCTGGGCTCTACACTAGGGACCACAGCTCCTGGCTGCTGTACCAGAGGCCAGAGCAGTCCTAGGGACCCCAGGGAAGACATTACCACCACCCAATAAACCCTTTTTAGCCTGTCCAACAACCCCAGACTACACTCTCCATCCCTGGGTCCCATATCCCAGCCTACTACTTTGGAAAAAGTCTTTAGTTTTACCAGAGACTAGGCAAGATCAAGGAACCCCAGGAAAGACACCACCCACAGCCAACTAACACTCTTTAAAACCAGTGTAACAACTTCAAACTGTACACACTACCCCATTCCCCAACACAGAAACTAGACATCAACAAACCAAATAACCTAATTAAAAAATGGGGTGCAGATCTAAACAGAATTCTCAGCAGAAGAATCTCAAATGGCCAAGAAAGTCTTAAGGAGATTTTCAACATCCTTAGACATGAGGGAAATACGTATCAAAACAACTCTGAGATTCCATCTTACACCTGTCAGAATGGCTGAAATCAAAAACACTGATGACAGCTTATGTTGGAGAGGATGTGGAGCAAGGGGAACACTCCTCCATTGCTGGTGGGAGTGCAACTTGTTCAGCCACTTTGAAAGTCAGTGTGGTAGTTCCTCAGAAAACTGGAAATCAACCTACCAGAAGACCCAACTATATGGCTCTTGGGCATATACCCAAAGGATGTTCAATCATACCACAAGGACACTTGCTCAACCACATTCATAGCAGTTTTATTTGTAATAGCCAGAACCTGGAAACAACATAGATATTCCTCTGCCACGGAATGGATAAAGAAAATGTGGTACATTTACACAATGGAGTGTTACTCAGCTGTTAAAACAAGGACACTAGGAAATTTGCAGGCAAATGGATGGAACTAGAAAAATCATCCTGAGTGAGGTAACCCAGACTCAGAAAGACATACATGATATCTACTCACTCATAAGTGGATATTAGCTGTAAAAATGAAGGATAACTATGCTACAATTTACAGACCCAGAGAGACTAGGTAACAAGGAGAGTTCACAGGGGGACACCCAAATCTCCCTGGGAAGCGGAAATAGAAGAGATTTCATGAGTGGACTAAGTACAGGTGAAGATGGGAATATGAGTGATCAGGTTGTGGGGCACGTGGAGATGAATTTCTAAATGGTCTTATTAAATAAAAAAACATGGAGCCAAATATAGGAGTGAAAGCCTTAGAGATCAGGGAAATAAGAAGAGCTACCAGCCAACCTTACCTCACCAGCTCTGCAGCTTCCAAATGCACTACTTCCTGTCTTACCTGTGTCTTTTTTGCCTTGCTGTTCTGTCCTCTCATTGGCTATCTTAGCCCAGCTACCTCACTTCCTTGTCACTGCCTGTCTGTACAGACCTCCAGGTCTCTATGGTTGGTACTGAGATTAAAGGCGTATGTCACCACCCTTGGCTCTGTTCCCTAGAGTGACCTTGAACACACAGAGACCCTGTCTGCTAAGTGATAGGATTAAGGGCGTGTGCTACCACTGCCTGACTTCTATGTTTATTTAAAATGGCTTGCTATTTCCTCTGATCTCCAGGTAAACTTTATTAAAGCACAAATAAAATATCACCACAGGCACGGAGGAGGAGAGTGCTGAGAGGGACTCCTGGGGGTATTTCGGGTCAGGTGGAAGCCTGGCACGGGGGAATCTCCCAGGAGTCTATGGGGAGAACCCCAGCTTAGACTCTTAGTAATAGTGGATAAGTAGCCTGAACTGGCTGTTTCCTGTGACCAGATTGTTGCCTGGCCCAATTATCATCAGAGAGGCTTCCTCCAGCAATTGATGGAGGAAGATGCACAGACCCACAGCCAAATATTAGGTGTTCAGGAATCCTGCAGAGGAGGAGGAAAAAGGAGTATAGAGCTAGAGGAGTCAAGGACACCACGGGAAAGCTCACACAGTCAACTAATCTGGGCTCATAGGAGTTCACAGAGACTGAACCAACAACCAGGAAGCCTGCATGATACTGACCTAGGCACTCTGCATATATGTTACAGTTGTGTATCTTGATCCTGTTATGGAACTCCTAACAGTGGGAACAAGGACTGCTTCTAACTCTTTTACTGGCTTTTGGGAGCCTACTTCTCATACTGGGTTGCCTTGCCCAGCCCTAATACATGGGGAGGTGCTTAGTCTTATTGCAAGTTGATATGCCATGCTTTATTGATACTCATAGGAGACCTGCCCTTTCCTGGATGGAGACAGAAGAGGAGAGGTTTTGGTTGTTGGTGGTGGGGGGAATGGGGGAGAGGGACAGGGAGAGGAGGATGGGGGAGGCTAGAGCCAGGATTTAAAATAAATAGATGAATAAAAAATAAATAAAATAAAATTTTCAACAATAATAATAATAATAATAATAATAATAATAATAACATTAAAAGAAAACCTGTACCAGAAAGAGTGTTGTGCAACAATTTCCTCCTTGAGGGAAGAGGAGGTTCATGAAATTCAGGAAGAAAACAAGTCCCTGGAAAATTAAAACTTTGAAGATTCACAACTCCACTCCCCAAGGTTATAGCTCTGGGGAAGGAGATACAGCTGGGGGAAGGAGACTATTGGACTGGCCAAGATGCCTACTCGTTACCCAGAGAGCTCCAGGGATAAAACTTTCCTGAGTTTTCATCAAGGTTGGGATGATCTTTTTGGTGATACAACTTCCTTGGAGCTATCCCTGCTTGTTTGGGTTTTTTTTATCTTATGTTTTTTGCAAAGACAATATTTTTTATTAATTTATCTATTTATTTTACATCCAGACCCTCCCCAAACCTCCCCTCCGCAGCCCCTTAATGCACCCCTCCTCCTTAATCGCTCAGAAAGGGGCAGACCTCCCACAGGCATCAGCAAATCATGGCATATCAAGCTGCCATAAGACCAAGCACCTCTCCATATATTCAGGCTGGGCAAGGCAACCCAGCATGAGGAATAGGTTCCAGTTCTTGAAAGTAACCCCTCACCTACACTCTTAGCCAGAACCTGAATACAACATAGATGCCCCTCAGCCTAAGAATGGATAAAGAAAATGGGGTACATTTACACAATGGAGTATTGTTCACCTGTTAATGAACAATGACATTTTGTAAGTAACCACAATAAACTCATTGCTTCACCAAGTTGGACTTTGGAGGAATCATTCACATTGATCTGTGGTGGATTCTAATTCCCTAACTGAGGAGAGTAGATATTTGTTCACATCTGCCCCCCAGGAAGTTACATACAAGAAAAGAACCAAACCAATTGCTTTAGAAAGCTAAACACAAATTCTCAAACCAAGATATGTTCAATGGGTAGCAGAAAAAGAACAAAAGCAAAAATTCAAATGAAAACATGAGTTGTAAATAGAGTCAAGAGGAAAAATGAAGAGAGCAAACTAAAGCAAAATAAAAGTCAGGCCCTATGGCCGTCGAATAAAAGACGAGTAAAAGAAAAGAATATTGGTTGGTGGTAGTCCTAATCAAATTGGACAGACTTGTTGGTGCAAAAAAAAAAAAAATGGATCATATAGTTTGTTTCCTGACTGATTTAGGATCCAGGAGAAAGGAAAAGCACGCTCCTTCCTATGTTAAGGTACCAATCAAAGCAGAAAGAGACAGCATATAGAGGAGCTGACATGACAGCTCCAGAAGTGAGCAGCAGGATCCAGTTGTTGAAGCAGAGAAATAGTCCCTGCCCTGCTGCCTTTACTGCTGAGTTCAACAAGACCGGGGACAGCAGCTTCAGCACAGCTTTGAAAGCTGCTAGTTTCTGTGGCACCTGGGAGGAAGTAGAAACGGTCATCAGGGTGACACATGGAATCTAGCTGCAGAAGGTGCTGAGCCTGGCAGAATGCATATGCCTCAAGGTGCTAGAAACAGCAAGAAAGGGAAAGGCGGTATTTGACTGAAAAGAACTAGGATTTCTCAGAGTTTTTTAAATGTCAAAGGCTGTGAAATGTGTCTGGATCAAGAAAAGGCTCTGGTGTGTGATTTTCTTCTCAAACTCTTGAAGAGAAATGAAATGCCAGATGTATTGTGGAAATTGAACAAGATACCACATAGCGATGGGTGGGGAAGGGAATAAATTGAAGTGAGAGTGAGCAAGGAAAGGCTGCCTTTTATGTGGCCTGTCACGCCTCTCTCATGGAAACTGATGATATCATTTTTGAGAGAAGAAGAGTATATAAAGATGAAAGGGGGGATGGGTTAAATATAGCCGGATACATAATGTTCAGATAAAACCACTCTGTCAATATTCAGAGAAAGCCAGAAAAACGGAAATAAGACAAAGTTAAGTTATAAATCTAGAAGCCAAAGGGAAATAAGCTAGGAGCAAAATTCTGTAAGTGGCACAAATTCTTGGCATTCTTTCTATAGGAAAAAAATAAAGCACAGAAAGAATTTGAGGGAAGAAAACAAATCTCAGCAGAAAAAGAGTTTGAAAGTTATAAAAATAAAAGAGTTGTATATCCTAATGAGAGCCATTGAGGTAGCTGTCTAGAATAGGAAGCTCACACTTCAGTTGCTTACACGAAGGTAGGGAGGTTACAGCAAGAAAAACAGCTTACTCGTCAGAAAGCTATCGACTTGCATCTCAATCATGAAACATACTAGTTAGATGGCAGAATAGAAGTTATCTCATCTTTCTGAGATCTGGTTTCTTCATGTATACATAGAGAATAATAATGGTATCTTCAACAGAGGACTATAGGAAGACTCCCCTCTCTTGTCCTCCTCCCATTCTCACTGATCCCCATCCTGTTCCCAACTAATTCTCCTTCTATTAGCATAACTACGGGGTGTGTGGGCTCATGTGTGTGCGTGGGAATGTGTGCATATGTGCCTATGTGTGCAAGTGTGTGTTGCATGTATGTGTATGTGTGTGTATGTATACCAATGAATTTCATTACAGTTGCTAACATGAGCATGAATTGAACATTTGTTTCCAGTAGTATATGTGCTTTACCAGTAGCTGGATCACTTAATAAACTATCTTTCACTCCCCCATTTACCATTAACTGCCTACAAATCCTCAAAGAGAGGTAAAACTTTATGAGTTCCCTCCTTTTTCCATGATAGAGTGTTGGCAGGTCCAAACTTGTGTAGATCCTATGAAGGTAATTGTAGCTCCCATGAGATCAAACAGCTACATGTCTGGCAGCATGACCCACTGCTGTCTATCTCTGTTTCTTACATTCTTCCTGTATCTTTTTCCAAGATATTCCCTAAACCATAGAGGGAGTGATATAGATGTCCTATTTATAGCTAAACATTCACCTGTCATTTATGCTCAGTATTTTGACCAGTTATGAATCTCTGCAGTCAGTATTGGCCACTGAAAAAAAGAAATTTTTTTAACTACAGCTTATAAGAGGACTAATCTGAGGATATAAACATAGTTAGAAGGCAACTGGATGGGCACAACAAGTCTATTTAGCAAAACAACAGTAATAGCTTCCCCACTATGGCCTATGACCTCCCCAGTCATCAGCTTCTGACGAGCTTTTCTTTATCAGACAGTTAGTTCCACCCATAAAAAAATTACTACCATTGTGCCAGTGGCCTGTCACTTTTGTTGCATCTTGTCTGGTGAGTCTGTTTTGATGCACACAGATCTACAGCTGAGTAAGATTGTTAATGACATTTTTCCCCCAGAAACCTGCATAGCACTTCTGGCCAGCACATGGGAAGTTTCCAGTCAATTCCAGCTTGATTTCTCTATGTCCCCAGACCAACATGTATGGCATATTCAGCAAAAATAAAAGCTCACCAGGTTTCTCTTGTAGGTTCTTGCATGTAGTTCAATAAAAACTTCACCCTGTGTAAATTTTAGTAACTATCGTCACCATAGTAAAGTTACAGAACTACTGGTTGGGCATTTTTGTAACAATATAACATGTTTGCTTCTCAGAGGAAAAGTCTGAATACCAGCGTTATACTATATTTTTCATTTTCAAAGTAGTTTTCTGTGGGCAGATGATTTATATGAAGAAAAATACACATACACACATGCACACATCCATACACACACACACACACACATGCACACATGCACACACACATATACACACACACACATACACACACACACACACACATACACACATGCACACACTATATATATTGTCCAGGTGTTAGAAACCATAGGTAGAAAATTCGTAATAGAAGCACCTTCATTAAGAGCAGTACAATTAAGACAGTACAATTCTATAATCTCAGCTACATGGGAGGCTGAGGCAGGAAGACCACAATTAAAGGCCTGCCAAGGCTACAGAATGAGGTCAAAGACAATTGCCTAGGGAATTTAATGATGCTGTCTCAAAATATAAATAATTACATAAATAAATTCATTTATTTTACATATCTACCACAGTTCCCCCTCATTCATCTCCTCCCAGTCCCTCCTTGCACTTCCCCTGCCTCTCATCTACCCCCCCATCCACTTATCCATGGCCATTCATAAAGGGGCAGGCCTCCCAGGGAAGTCAACAACACATGGCACATCGAGTTAAGTAGGACCAAGCTCCTCCCCCTGCATCAAGGCTGAGCAAGGCAATTCAGCATGGGGAATAGGTTCCCAAAAGCCAGCTCAAGGCCAGGGACAGGTCCTGATCCCACTGCTAGGAGCCCCACAAACAGACCAAGCTACACAATTATCACCTGAATGCCATGGGCCTAGGTTGGTCTCATGCAGCCTCCCTAGCTGTTTGTCTAGAGTCCATGAATGCTGTGGGATGTTCTGTATGGCAAATGTGTTGCTCTGATTGGTCAATAAATAAATCACTGATTAGCCAGTGGCCAGGCAGGAAGTATAGGTGGGACAAGGAAGAGAATAAAGCTGGGAAGAGGAAGGCTGAGTCAGAGAGACACTGCCAGCCACCACGATGACAAACAGTATGTGAAGATGCCGGTAAGCCAACGAGCCACGTGGCAAGGTATAGATTTATAGAAATGGATTAATTTAAGATGTAAGAACAGCTAGCAAGAAGCCTGCCACGGCCATACAGTTTGTAACCAATATAAGTCTCTGTGTTTGCTTGGTCGGGTCTGAGTGTCTGTGGGACTGGCAGGTGAGAGAGATTTGTCCTGACTGTGGGCCAGGCAGGAAAACTCTAGCTACAAATGGTGCCCAACGTGGGGCAAGAGTTTCCACCTAAAAACTGAGAAAAAAAGATTCTAAAACAAAGCTAAAAACAGTTTCTTAATTGTCTCTCTCAAATGAGTGGCAGCTGCCGGTTTGAGCTACTTGTGGGTTCTTAGCGTGCGCACTCGACCTGCCGTATGGCGGGAATGAGGCCTCTGCAAGTGGCACATTAAGCTGTGTGGTGGATTTAGCCTTTGCTAGTACAAAACAAAAAAAGAGGTTTCTGGGCTACATGCTGCTTGGATAAAAGCATAGACCCACGATAGCTCCCAGAGCTGGCAGAAAACGTACCACTGCCATGTTGGGAAGCTGAGGTGGGCGGAGCCAGCAGCCACAGCTGCTGCAGTTTAAAGCAATAGATTCACAATAAGACAGATTCAGATGTAATAGTTTACAATGTGTGTAAAATATATGTAGGCTTGAAAGAGACAAAAAAGGTGATATATACAGTTATATAAACAAATACATAGTTTTAAAAAGAAGTCTTTAAAGAGACAGTAAAATTAATATAAAAATAAGCCATGTAAAGATGAATATTACACAGAGAATCTGGATTGTGTTGTCTTTGGGATTTTTAACTGCAGAAAAACATTTGATTGTAAAGGCTGTTGAGTTATGCCAATATGTATATTTTAAAGATACCTTGACTTCAAAATTTGGATATAAGGATATGTTGCTTTGGAAAGGAGACTCTGCTTTTGTTTCCACAGAAAGCCAGAGGCTATGGATTTGTTCCAGATTAAGATACATCAGGTTTGACCAGCCAAGACCCCCTGAAAGGTCTCCGATGACAGCATGGCCCAGATGATCCAACATCCAGAATGGTTTGAAGGCAACTGGCTCAGACAATACAGCCTCATGGACTATTCCATAATCCTAAAATTTTCTTTGTGTCCCCATAAGATACAGTGCCCCCCTCCAGCAGGAAGTAGTAAGAGAAGCTACGCCCAAATTCCCAAATTATATGTAATTTTACTTTGTTAAGGTTAAAACCTTCTTTTTTGGGGAAAAAAAAGAAAAGGGGAAGTGCTGTGGGATGTTCTGTATGGCAAATGTGTTGCTCTGATTGGTCAATAAATAAATCACTGATTGGCCAGTGGCCAGGCAGGAAGTATAGGTGGGACAAGGAAGAGAATAAAGCTGGGAAGAGGAAGGCTGAGTCAGAGAGACACTGCCAGCCACCACGATGACAAACAGCATGTGAAGATGCCAGTAAGTCACGAGCCATGTGACAAGGTATAGATTAATGGAAATGGATTAATTTAAGCTGTAAGAACAGTTAGCAAGAAGCCTGCCACAGCCATACAGTTTGTAACCAATATAAGTCTCTATGTTTACTTGGTCAGGTCTGAGCGGCTGTGGGACTGGCAGGTGAGAGAGATTTGTCCTGACTGTGGGCCAGGCAGGAAAACTCTAGCTACACATGAGCTCCCACCAGCTCAGGTCAGCTGTCTCTATGGGCTTCCCTGTCATGAGCTTGAACCCCCACCACAGCTTGTACAATCCCTCTTCCATCTCTTCAATAGGACTATGGGAGCTCGGCCCAGGGTTTGACTGTGGGTCTCTGCATCTGCTTCCAACAGTTACTGAATGAAGGTTATCTGATGACAATTAGGGTAGTCACCAATCTGATTACAGTAGATGGCCAATTCAGGCACCCTCTCCACTACTGTTAGGAGTCTTAGCTAGGGTCATCTTTGTGGATTCCTGGGAGTATCCTTGGCACCAGGTTTCTCCCTAACCCCAAATTGCCACCCCCATCAAGACACCTCTTTCATTACTCTCCCCCTCCATCCCACCCCCAACCCACCCAACCTAATCCTTCATGTTCCCACCCACCCCCAGTTTACCCAAAAGTTCTCTACTATTCCCCCTTCCCAGGGAAATCCATGTGTCCTTTTTTGGGCCCTTCTTATTGCCTAGCTTCTCTGGAGCTGTGGGTAGTACTCTGATTATCTTTTGCTTTACATCTAGTATCCACTTATGAGTGAGTACATACCATGTTTGCCTTTCTGGGCCTGGGTTAACTCACTCAGAATGATTTTTTTTCTAGTTCCATCCATTTGCCTTCCAATTTCTTGGTGTCCGTGTTTTTTTTTTACAGCTGAGTAATACTCCATTGTGTAAATGCATCATGTTTTCTTTATCTATTCATCAGTTGAAGGTCATCTAGGTTTTTTCCAGGCTCTGGCTATTGTGAATAATGCTGCTATGAATACAGTTGAACAAGTGTCATTGTTGCATGATTGAGCATCCTTTGGGTCTATGCCCAACAGTGGTATGGCTGGGTCTTGAGGTAAATTGATTCCCAATTTTTTGAGAAACCGCCGTATCAATTTCCAAAGTGGCTGTATAAGTTCACACTCCCACCAACAGTGGATGAGTGTTCCCCTTACTCTACACCCTCTCCAATATAAGGTGTCATTAGTGTTTTTGATCTTAGTCATTCTGACAGGTGTAAGATGGTATCTCAGAGTTGTTTTGATTTGCATTTCCTTGATGAGTAAGGATGTTGAACAATTCCTTAAGTGTATCTTTGCCATTTAAGATTCTTCTGTTGAGAATTCTATTTAGATCTGTACCCCATTTTTAATTGGATTATTTGGTATTTTGATGTCTATTTTCTTGAGTTCTTTATATATTTTGGAGATCAGCCCTCTGTTAGATGTGGGGTTAATGAAGATCTCTGCCTATTCTGTAGACTGCCATTTTGTCTTATTGACTGTGTCCTTTGCCTTACAGAAGCTTCTCAGTTTCAGCAGCTCCCATTTATTAAATGTTACTCTCAATGTCTGTGCTACTGGTGCTATATTCAGGATGTTGTCACTTGTGCCAAAGCATTCAAGGCTACTTCCCACTTTCTCTTCTATCAGGTTCAGTGTAACTGGATTTATGTTGAGGTCTTTGATCCACTTGGACTTGAGTTTTGTGCAGAACAATAGATATTGATTTATTTGCATTCTTCTACATGCTGACATCCAGTTATGCCAACATCAATTGTTGAAGACACTTTCCTTTTTCCATTGTATGATTTTGGCTTCTTTGTCAAAAATCAGGTGTTCATAGGTGTGTGGATTAATGTCAGGGTTTTTTATTCAATTCCATTGATCCATGTGTCTGTTTTTATGCCAATACCATGCTGTTTTTATTACTATACCTCTATAGTAGTGCTTTCAGTCAGGGATGGTGATGCCTCTGGAAGTTCTGTTATTATACAGGATTGTTTTAATTATCCTGGGTCTACCTTTCTACTTGCTGAAAAAGGCAAGGCCTTCTTGGCTGATCCATCTGCATTCATGGCTACTGCCTCTGTAGCTGCTGCCACTGTTACTGCTCCTGCTGCTACTGCAGCCCCACCCAAGGCTGAAGCCAAGGAAGATTTGGAATTGTCAGATGTGGGTATGGGATTTGGTCCTTTTGACTAACCCCTTCAAGGCAACCAACTTAGCCAAATTAAATTGAAACATGGAAATACTTACTTGTAAAAGAAAGAAAGAAAGAAAGAAAGAAAGAAAGAAAGAAAGAAAGAAAGAAAGAAAGAAAGAAAGAAAAGGGAAAGAAAGAAAGAAGGAAGGAAGGAAGAAAGAAAAGAAAGAAAGAAAGAAAGAAAGAGAAAGATGGGACTGAATAACAGAGGAAACAGCTGAAAATGTTGAAAGTCGTCTCTTCCAAAACTAGAATCTGGAAGTGCATAATGCAACATAGTGCAACTAAGTATTTTCTTATGGCTACCTTGGCTTTTCAAAATGTGAACATATTTTACTTTGATTAAAGAAAAATAACCTATGGCTTCTACTGTATTTCCTTATATTCTTTCCACTAACTACAAAGAAAATCCCTGGAAAGTATATGTAAAACACAATAGGCAGGCTTTTGAAGGTGGAGAAAAGGAAGATCAATTAGGGAGTTTTGTAGCTGAGGAACAACACAGTGGTGAACTTCTTGAGATTTCTCTTTGTTTCATATATCCCAGTCTCAAAAAGAACTAGCAATGCAGAAACACAAATTGGGTTCAGGCAAAAAGAAAGCACCAACTAAAGCCTGCTCTCTTTAACCAAAGGGTAGAGAAAGCCTCAACAAGCAGAAAAATTTTGGACAATCACTACTTCTCTCAAGCCAAAAACCCCATAAAAATGCTTTTGTTCTCCATTACCTATGCCAACAAAGGCCAAGTAGGAAGCATAGATTGCTACTTTTCTGACACTGTAAAGAACAATCCTCAAATGCCCACTGTAGTGTCAGAGAAGTCCATGCATGAAGCTTGGACTTCATCTTTGTTCAGGAGACAATGACCCTTTCCAATTAGAAATCCTCAACAGAAGAGACTGGAGTTCCACGCAGCAGTAATAAGATGCCTCTCTCTCTCCTTCACACTGGAGTGGTGGAAGAGAAGACAATCTGTGAGCAGCAATCAAGCATTCTTCTTCTTCCTACCTACAGAGTTATCAACAGAGGCCTAGGATGGAGCTAAAATTCCTCCCCTTGTACAACAATAATTAAGATCCTCCCATTGGGTATCAACAACAGACAAGGAGAGGATATAGATTTTCTTTAGCTCAACCTGATAGCCTAATTTCATTGGCAGAATACTGTTTAAAAGTTCAGATAAAATAAAAGTTTAAATCAAATTCAAACTTTCATAACATATTAGACAATGTGTCCAAATTTTATTCATACCAGGAGCCAGGAAGATATCACATTGAATGATCAAAGACAGTAGATAACGATAAGATGATACAGAGTTTAGAAATATCTGAGAGATTTTTAGCAATTGTGTTGACTTCCTATCACTGTAATAAAATACCCAAAACAATTTAAAAAAAGGAAAGTTTCATTTTGACTTACATGTTTAAATTTAATTTTAATGGTCTCTTGGCTTTGTTCTGTTAGTCTTATAGAGAGGCAGAATGCAATAGTGATGGGAATGGTTACAGAGAAGGACATGCTTAAGGCAGATAGGAAATAGAGATGGTCAACATATACTCCCCAAAGGCATATGCTAAAGCAATAGTTCATCAAAGTATGAAGCAATCAGCAACCCATAACTGAATTAATCCGTGAAGAAATTAGATCCCTTGTGATCTAATAATTTGCCAAAAGCCTCACTTAATTGTTGTATTATGGACCACAGCTTCAATACATGAGCCTTTGAAAATATTTCAGATCTAAATTATAATGATAGTCATTATAATCAAGGTTCAACAGACACTTGAGAACACTTCTGGGGGAAAATGGACTTGGAAAAACAATAGAAAATATAAGGAAAGAAATATAACATATAAAAATGCGATGGAAATTTAAGAACTTAAAAAATCCATTTCTTAAAATAAAGAATGAGGTGAACAGGCTCAAGAACAAATGAGACAGAGGAAAGGATTTGTGAACTACAACATAGAACCACAGAAATGGACTAGTGTGAACAATACAAAAATTCACAGACAAATAAACAGCGCCATAGACTTGGAGGCTTTAACAAAAGATCTAGCTATTTGAATTTAAGTATTGGAAGGATAAGAGAAAGAGAAGATAGAGCTAAATACATTATAAAAAAAAATAATGGTTGAAAATATCTTAAATTCAATAAATACATAAGCTTACAGATTCCAGAAACTGAGTAATCTCCAAAAAAGAGGGCAAGCTCCAATCCACACCAACACATATCATAGTAAAATTTTTTAAACTAAAGTCAAAAAAAGGTGTTAAAAGAAGTAAAGGACCTATTATTCCTTCCTTAGAGAGACAATTTGAGATACTGCAGGTTTTTTATTAGAAACCATAAACACCCAAACAAAGTGACACATCTAAAAGGGCTAAAATGTGAACATTACTAACCTAGAATCCTATATCGGAAATAAAAGTCTTTTAGGAATTGAGTTGGTTGAGACAGTCTTGGATTAAAAAAAAAATTACAAGAGAATTTAATTTGCCACTAGCAGACTTACATAAGAATGACTTATTGGATGAGAGAGAGAGAGAGAGAGAGAGAGAGAGAACGGAGGGAGGAAGGAAGGAGGGAAGGAAGGAAGGAAGGAAGGAAGGAAGGAAGGAAGGAAGGAAGGAAGAATGGCTTATGAATCCAGGCACTGTGGCACAGACCTTCAATCTCAGTACTTAGGAGACAGAGGAAGGCAAATCTCTGAGAGTTCAAGACCAGCCTGGTATACATTCAGTGTTCCAGGCTAGTCAAGGATACATAGTAAGACCTGCTGCAGAATAATCCCTTTGTACACTGTGAAGATTTCAGTGTGATTGGCTTAATAAACAAACATGCGGAGCTTGGTGGGACATGGAGAGAATCTCTCCAGCTACAAATGGTGCCCAACGTGTTGGCAAGAGTTTCCACCTAAAACCTGAGGAAAAAAGATTCTAAAACAGAGCTAAAAACAGTTCCTAGTAGTCTCTCTCAAGTTAGCTGCAGCCTGCATGTTTGAGCTACTATGGCAGGTTCCTGGCGTGCCTTGCTCAACCTGCAGTATGGCAGGAATGAGGCCTCTACAAGTGGCACATTAAGCTTCGTGGCGGATTTAGCCTTTGCTAGTACAAAACAAAAAAATAGATTTCTGGGCTACATGCTGCTTTGATAGAAGCATAGACCCACTATTTCTGAGAGTTGATGGCTCCCAGAGCTGGCGGAAAACGTACCACCACCATGTTGGGAAGCTGAAGTGGACGGAGCCAGCAGCCACAGCACCATTTCAGTCTTAGAATACGGCAGTTTAAAGCAATAGGTTCAAGGTAATATAAAAAATAAGCCACATAAAGATGGCTATTACACAGAGAATCTGGATTATATTCTCTTTGATATTCGTAACTGAAGAAAAACATTTGATTGTAAAAGCTGTTGAGTTATGCCAAAATGTATATTTTAAAGGTACCTTGACTTCAAAATTTGGATATAAGGATATGTTGCTTTGGAAAAGAGGCTCTGCTTTTGTTTCCACAGAAAGCCAGAGGCTAGGGATTTGTTCCAGATTAAGATACATCAGGTTTGACCAGCCAAGACCCCCTGAAAGGTCTCTGATGACACCAAGGCCCAGATGATCCAACATCCAGAAACATTTCAAGGCAACTGGCTCAGACAATACACACTCACGGACTATTCCATAATCCTAAAATTTTCTTTGTGTCCCCATAAGATACAGTGCCCCCCTCCAGCAGGAAGTAGTAAGAAAAGCTATGCCCAAATTCCCAAATAATACCAAGCTGGCTTTGGAAATGGAGTTGGCTCACTCCTTCTCCAAACCCAGACATATTGTAAAAAAAAAAAAAAAAAAAAAAAAAAAAAAAAAAAAAAAAAATACCAACACAATTCTTCACAGACCTGGAAAGAATAATACTCAACTTCATATGGAAAAACAAAAAACCCAGGATAGCCAAAAGAATCCTGTACAATAAAACAACCTCTGGAGGCATCACGATCCCTGACTTCAAGCTGTACTATAGAGCTACAGTAATAAAAACAGCTTGATACTGGCATAAAAACCGACATGTGGACCAATGGAATCGAATTGAAGACCCTGACATTAATCCGCACACCTATGAACAAATAATTTTTGACAAAGAAGCCAAAAGTGCACAATGGAAAAAAGAAAGCATCTTCAACAAATGGTGCTGGCAAAACTGGATATCAACATGTAGAAGGCTGCAAATAGATCCATATCTATCACCGTGCACAAAACTTAAGTCCAAGTGGATCAAGGACCTCAACATAAACCCAGCTACTCTAAACCTGCTAGAAGAGAAAGTAGGAAGTAGTCTTGAACGCATTGGCATAGGAGACCACTTTCTAAATAGAACACCAGTAGCACAGACACTGAGAGAAACAATCAATCAATGGGACCTCTTGAAACTGAGAAGCTTTTGTAGGGCAAAGGATACGGTCAACAAAGCAAAGCGACAGCCTACAGAATGGGAAAAGATCTTCACCAATCCCACATCTGACAGAGGACTGATATCCAGAATATATAAGGAACTCAAGAAATTAGATATCAAAATGCCCAACAGTCCAATTAAGAAATGGGCTATAGAACTAAACAGAGAATTCTCAACAGAGGAAACTCAGATGGCTGAAAGACATTTAAGGAATTGCTCAACATCCCTAATCATCAGGGAAATGCAAATCAAAACAACTCTGAGATACCACCTTACACCTGTCAGAATGGCTAAGATCAAAAACACTGAAGACACCTTATGCTGGAGAGGATGTGGAGCTAGGGGAACTCTCCTCCACTGCTGGTGGGAATGCAAGCTTGTACAACCACTTTGGAAATCAATATGGCGATTTCTTAGAAAATTGGGAATCCATCTCCCCCAAGATCCAGCTATACCACTCTTGGGCATATACCCAAGGAATGCTCAACCACACCACAAGAGCACTTGTTCAGCTATGTTCATATCAGCATTGTTTGTAATAGCCAGAACATGGAAACAACCTAGATGCCCTTCAACTGAAGAATGGATAAACAAAATGTGGTACATATACACAATGGAATACTACTCAGCAGAGAAAAACAATGACATCATGAGGTTTGCAGACAAATGGATGGATCTAGAAAAAATCATCCTGAGTGAGGTAACTCAGACTCAGAAAGACAAACATGGTATGTACTCACTCATAACAGGATACTAGATGTGGAACAAGGATGACTGGACTGCTACTCACATCACCAGGCAGGCTACCTGGAAAACAGGACCCCAAGAAAGACACAGGGATCGCCCAATGACAGAGAAATGGAATGAGATCTACATGAACAGCCTGGACATGAGTGGGAGTAGTGAAGGGCGAGGGTCGAGGGAAAGAGAGCTTGGGTGAGTGGGAGATCCCAGCTGGATCAACAACAGAGAGGGAGAACAAGGAATAGGAGACCATGGTAAATGAAGACCACATGAGAATAGGAAGAAACAAAGTGCTAGAGAGGCCCACAGAAATCCACAAAGATACCCCCACAACAGACTGCTGGCAATGGTCGAGAGACAGTCCGAATTGACCTACTCTGGTGATGGGATGGCCAAACACCCTAATTGTCGTGCTAGAAACCTCATCCAACTACTGAGGGATCTGGATGCAGAGATCCATGACTAGGCCCCAGGTGGATCTCTGGGAGTCCAATTAGCGAGAATGAGGAGGGTTTATATGAGAGAGAATTGTTGAGACCAAGGTCGGATAAAGCACAGAGACAAATAGCCAAACAAACGGAAACACATGAAATATGAGCCAATGGCTGAGGGGTCACCAACTGGATCAGGCCCTCTGAGTGGGTGAGACAGTTGATTGGCCTGATCTGTTTGGGAGGCATCCAGGCACTGGCACTGGGTCCTGTGCTCATTGCATGAGTCGGCTGTTTGAAACCTGGGGCCTATGCAGGGTCCCTTGGCTCGGCCTGGGAGGAGGGGACTGGACCTACCTGGACTGAGTCCACCAGGTTGATCTCAGTCTGTGGGGAAGGCTTTGCCCTGGAGGAGATTGGAATGGGGGGCGGGCTGGGGGGAAGGTGAGGGGGGCGGGAGGGGGGAGAACAAGGGAATCTGTGCCTGTATGTAGAACTTAATTGTATTGCAAAATAAAAATTAAAAAAAAAAAAAAGGTTAAGAGATTCTTGTGTCCCAAATCAGAAGAGCCCTCTGGTATGGGGCAGAGAAAAACCAATATTTTTATTTAAAGCAGGTTGATTATAAATACAATGTCTTTCTAAAGAAAAAAAGGGCATAGTATAGATATGATAGGATAAAAGGATAGATTAATGAACCTACTTTTAAAGAGCAACTTGTTTAAAATGTTTTACATTGCTATGGATTTTAGTATATTGATACAAATTTAAAGTTAATTTTATTATGCTGTGTGTATATTTCTACTCTTGTTTAATAATTTTGAAGTATTATGTTTATGTAACTCATTTAGATTGTAATGGATAATTAAATACAGATAATTAGTCTTCTATGATAGTCAAACTTATAGCAAGTTAGTTAAGTTTTCTAGGTATACATAGATATATTTCAGATAGACAGGTAATCTTCAAACACTTCAAAGACCTACAGAATATGGCATTTAAAATATTTTTAAAAATTTAGACTTTCTGGACAGTGAGACATGTCTGCTCCTGGCAGCACAGATTTACTTCAGACAGGAGGATGGGCATTGAAGACACTCCATATGGAGTTTATCTTCACCTTGGCAAAAAATAGCCATTTTGGCAAGAAATTGTTCTTGCCTGGACTGCTTGAAAAAATGTATCAACTGGACATGCAGAACCCATAGGAAGATGACCACTGAACCTTGCTTGGTGAAATGGTCCTTCAGGTTCCTGCTTCGCAGAGGAAACTGCCAGACATTCTACAGGACACAGAGAAAAATGACTGAGAGACTCTAGCCCTGTGGGCTGAAGACAGGTGCCCCAACTTTACAAGAGAACTTTGGATGACTGTCCAGGCTGCCAGCTGTCTCTGTCTACCTTGCAAGACTCCCGAAAGTTGCTTGCATCCTTCTCCCGTTTCTCAGGTAATATTATATCCTTCTGAGGTCTTTGATGTAGTTGAACACTAGAGATAGTTATAATTTTCCTTAGTTAGATATGAAACCTTAGACTCACAAATATAAGATAGATAGGATATCTTCTTTAATATTGTAACTGTAATTCTTGCTTGATAATTGTTTTGTTATATGTAATTTTACTATGTTAAGGTTAAAACCTTCCTTTTTAAAAAAAAGAAAAGGGGAAGTGCTGTGGATATTGCTCTGTATAAATAAAATACTGATTGGCCAGTAGCCAGGCAGGAAGTATAGGTGGGACAAGCAGAGAAGAGAATTCTGGGAACAGGAAGGCTGAGTCAGAGAGACGCTGCCAGCTGCCGCCATGACAAGCAAGATGTAAGGTACCAGTAAGCCATGAGCCACATGGCAACTTATAGATTAATAGAAGTGGGTTAATTTAAGATAAAAGAAGTAAATAACAAGAAGCTTGCCACAGCCATAAAGTTTATAAGTAATATAAGCATCTGAGTGATTATTTTATACATGGGTTGTGGGACTGCGGGGGCTTGGTGGGGCCTGGAGAGAAGCTCTCCAGCTATACAAACAGACTGGCCAATAGCTGAACACAGTAAGGTTAGATGAGAGAGCCAAACTGAGACTGCTGGGAAGAAGGGTGAAGTCAGAGTCATAAGCCAGACACGGAAGAAGCAACATGGGAAGTTTATAGATGAGGTAAGCAGGGCTCGGGGCAGCACATAGATTAATAGAAATTGGTTAATTTAAGTTGTAATAGCTGGCTGGAGACAAGCCTAAGGTATCGGGCTAAGCATTTATAATTAATATTAAGTCTCTTGAGGTTATGTGAGAGCAACTGCCAGGACACAGAAAAACTTGCCCTAGCTGGGTGGTGGTGGCGCACGCCTTTAATCCCAGCACTTGGGAGGCAGAGGCAGGCGGATCTCTGTGAGTTCGAGTCCAGCCTGGTCTCCAAAGCGAGTTCCAGGAAAGGCGCAAAGCTACACAGAGAAAACCTGTCTCGAAAAACCAAAAAAAAAAAAAAAAAAAAAAAACTTGGCCTACAGAGACCAGTTTTCAAAAAAAAATTAAGAATTTCTAAAAGAAGTTCTCTAGAAAGACAGTCAAAAAGGAAAAAATATATAGCAAACAAAAACATTGAAATATATATTAATACTCTCTTATGTTTTGTAAATTATCTTTTAGGGTCTAACAACAAATTATAACTCTATTTGATGCGGTTCTAAGTATATGGTTCTAAGTAAATATTTATAATAGTTGTATTATAACCATAGAAAAACATGAATATAAGATGCCTATGGTTCAAACTGGTAAAATAGTGGCACCAATAGAATGATAAGTTATGTATACATGATTTGATAATAAAAGCATGCATTAAAATGCTATATAAAGAAAGATACTAAAACATATATTTAAATCAAACTTGAATTTTAAAAGGTATTCAAGTGACTCATAGATAAGAAGAAAAGCATTAAAATTACAGAATAAATAAAACAAAAATGGGAGAGTTAAACTCTAAGATATCAATAATTGCACCAAACCTAAATGATCTAAATATATGAACTAAAAGGTTAAAATTAGAAGAAAGGATTTAAGAATATGAACTTAGCCGGGCGGTGGTGGCGCACGCCTTTAATCCCAGCACTCGGGAGGCAGAGCCTGGCGGATCTCTGTGAGTTCGAGGCCAGCCTGGACTACCAGGTGAGTTCCAGGAAAGGCGCAAAGCTACACAGAGAAACCCTGTCTCGAAAAACCAAAAAAAAAAAAGAATATGAACTTATGACCCAAATCTAAGAAATTCACTTCAAATACAATGTTACAAACATGCTGAAAATAAACTTAGGAACGTGTGTGTGTGTGTGTGTGTGTGTGTGTGTGTGTGTGTGTGTGTGCGTGTGTGTAAATATATACATATATATGAACACATATATTTTATGGAAACACCTATAAAATAGGGTAGGAATCATAATATCAGATAAGGTAAACTTTTTACAAATAGAATTGCCAGAGACAAAGGGGATCATCACATAAATTAATTATTAGGAAGAAATAGCAATCTAAATGCACATTCAACAACAGAGCTGAAGAAGTGAAGAAAAACTAAAAGACTTGTTGTTATAGAAATAGATAAATCCATAATCATAACTGAATAGTTCAAAATCCAGCCCTTAGCAATTACTAGAACCAGATAGAAAATCCATTATGTTCTAAAATTGAACAATATAATTATCCAACAAGATATAATAGACAGATATAGGAACATGTACCCAAAGAGGACTGAATATACATACTTTTCAAGTGCTTATGGAACATTTCACCATAGACCATATCCTGAGCCATAAAACAAGCTTCAGTGAATTTATGCCACGCCAAACACAATCTTCAACCAGAATAGAATCAAACAAAAAAAATCAGTAACAGAAAAATAAAAGGAAATTTTCCAAGCACTTAGAAACAAAAGACACATTTCAAAATAATTCATGCATCAACGAAGCAATCTTGAGGGGCATTAAAATGCTTTGAAATATAAAAATAACACACCAAAATTATGGGCACATCTTAACAAATCCTAAGATGGAGATTTATGTCACTAAATATTTAAAAAAAGAAATGTCTCAAATCAAAAATATAAGTCCTCACTTCATGAATGTAGAAAGAGAAAAGTCCAAAGCAAGCAGAAGAAAGGAAATTCTAAGAACCAGAAGTCCACAAAATTGAAAAGAGAAATAATAAAGTTGGTAAAATGAAGAGCTGATACTTTGGAAAGAACAATAGAATTAATAGACCTCAAGAAAGGCTGACACTGCTAAAAAGAAAACACAAATTTATATATTAAAATAACGTGAGTTATCACTGCAAAGGGAACATCTCTCAAAGCGCCACCCCTAGACAAAGAACTACAGGCAACTAACGATTGCTGAGAGAAAGAAAGTTAGTCTTTCCCTGGGATGAGCCCCTAATTGGTTATCAAAAAGCAAGTGGTCAATCCTAGAATCATACACACACGTAACATTAATTGGAGAAGTTGGAGGGAGGAAAGCCAAGAGGGGAGATGATGTGATTATATTTCAAATAAAACTTAAACAAAATTTCCAAAAGTTTTTAAAATGCACTCCAGTGTTTCTATGGGATGGTAAGTAAACCAAAATAGCTAAAATATTTTTTATTAATTTTGTTATTTGACAATTTCACATATGTACACAATGTATCCTGATTATTCTCTCCGCCACATTCTTTTTTATCTCCCCTCACATCCCAATCAACCCCCACCCCCTCATACCTACCAGTTCCTTTCTTAGAATCATGATTTGTGGGTCACTTTTGTAACTCATTTTGTTGAACTGGGGACATTTGTGTGATTATTGAACTGCAACATCATTGGAGACTTGTGAGGTCACCAATAGGTATACGACTAAAAGCAATGATTGCCCCCTCCTTGAATCCATCAGTATCAAATACTTCAGCAGAGAGGAGTAGGGACTTCTGTGCCCCTACTCTACCCACACTCAACTGTTGACAGCATATTCTTATGAAAACCCAGTGCAGGCATCTGCAGCTGCTGTGAGTTCATGACTGCAATGGAAGTGTCTTGTCCAGATGGTGACATTTTACATCTATTCTCTCTTATGTGCAGGCTCTTACATTCTTTCTCGTCCCTCTTCCACAATGTTCCCTGAACCTTATAGGGCCTGGTATAAAGTGTCTTGTTAAGGACTGAGCACTTGCCCATCAATTATTCTCTTCATCTTCTATAAGCCATGGGCCTGTGCACTCACCGCCATTCACTGGATTGAGAGACTTCTCTGATTAATGTAGAGTAGTGTTTGTCTCTGAGTATAAACAAATATTTAGAATGCAGCTTGACATTTTGCTAATTTACCTAAACAATATCAATAGGCTCATCCCTAAGGCCTATGACCTCTCCTACCATGGAGTTTTGAACAGGTTTACAGTCCAGCCATGAATTCCCTTCTGTGAGGCAGGTCCCAAATCCAATCAGAGAAGTTGATTATCCCCACTAAAATGTTTTTTAAAGAAAAATGCAGCAAGAAAAGAAGATGTCTACCTTATTTCAAGACTCCCTATAAGCTACAGTAATGGAGTCTGTGTGGCACAGGCATAGAGAGGAGTATATAAATAAATCAATGGAATAAAATAAAGAATCCATAAGTAGACTGTGTGTGCACATGTGCACGTGCATGCACACACACAAAAAATCTGAGGTTTAACAAAGAAATGACATTAATTCAATGAGAAAAAGCTAAACAATGGGACCAGAGCAACTGTCCACCAACAGTCAAAATATCATCTAGTATCTCAATCTCACATCTTCTACAAAAATTAATTCATTATTGATCATGACCTTAAACAAGCATAAAACCACAAGCCCTTTAAAATCACACAAAAGAAACCATTACAACTAAGATAGATAAAAGCACAATTCACAAAAGGAAAGCTGATAAATTGGCCTTCAGCTAAATTCAGAACTTTCTTACTGTGAACAACCCTTCTACAAGAATGCAAGAGTATAACTACAGAACTAGAGAAAATATGTGCAAAGTATAGTTTCTCAAAATTCAAAAATGAAACACACATTTAGATAGCTCACTGTTCTTTATGTTGTTTGTCTGGAATTTTGACCTTGACATTTTTCTATGCCCTATGTAAATTCACTCTAATGGCATACACACACACACACACACACACACACACACACATATACACACACACACACAAACACACACACACACACACACACACACACACACACACACATATGATCTCAAGGGTGAATACTCAAGGTTCAAAGCTGGAAAGCTGGCTACTCAAAGCTGCGTGTATCCTGCCAATGGATTTTGTTCGGCTGGCTTACCAGACTGTTATCAAACTGGATGTCCTAACCCTATCTTAAGCTCCATATCAGCCCAGCCAAAATCATCCATTTACATAATTTCCCGTCATCCTATCAACATTCCAATTGTGACTGTTGGTATTGATGGCCTTTACAAGTCTATCTGTAGCCCAAACAACATCCCCACACTCTGAATAACATAGCCAACATTTCTTTCTCTATTTGCATATCTGATAGACACCTCTACAGCTAGCATAGACAAAACTAAGTTCAGAACTTCCCACTCAAACCTTGTCTTCCTACTTTCCCCTTCTCTGACAGTCAAGTCAAGGCTGGAGATTGATTCTTAGTTTCTAGAATTTCATACAACTGGTTAGAGATCCTACCAACTCTACCCTCTAAATCTCACCAGTGTGTGCCTTCTTCTTCCTTCCATGAATAAAACACTTATTTTTTCCTTGTTACAGATTGATAATAACTTACAATGGTTAGTCCTTTTAACTAGTTACTTTGTTAAGTGAATATAATACCAGACCAAATGTATTCAAATATTTTATTTTAAAAAGTATTTATTAATTGAAAATTTTGTGACATGAATACAATGTGTTCTGATCATATCCACCCCCAGTCCTCTCACCTCCTACAAGACCTTCCCCTCACATTCCTGGTTCGGTTTCATATCTTTTTCTATAACTTGGAGTACCTGTAGAAGCCAGAAAACTAGAATTAGGGACATCAGTGTGAGAGAAAGAAAGAATTGAAGGGAGGGAAATAGTAGGACACAGATAGGCTTCTGACATATGTTTGTTGTTATTAATGTTTAATTAGCATAAAAGGTAATGAGTTTCACAATAGCATTTTCTTTTTTTTTTTATTCCTCTCTCTTACAATGCATCTTGACTGCACTCCTCCTCCGTTTCTCTTCAGAAAAGAGCTGACTTCCCAGGGATATCAACCCAAGATGACTTAAGAAGTTACAAGACTAGGCACAAATCCTCATATCAGGGTTGGGTGAGGCAACCCAGTAGGAGAAAAAGGGTCCTGGGGCAGGCAAAAGAGTGAGAGACACCTCCACTCCCATTGTTAGGAATCCCACAAAAATACCAAGCTGACAACCATTACATATTTGCAGAGGATCTAGTGCAGATCCATGCAGGCTCCATGATTGTTGCTTCAATCTCTGTGAGCCCTTATGAGGCCTGCTTAGTTGATCCTGTGGGCTATGTTCTTGTGGTGTACTGAACTCCTCTGGCTCCTACAATTCTTCTTCCACCTCTTCGGAACCCTGAGCTCCAAGGGAAGGGACCTAATAGAGATCTCCAATTGGGCTCTCTTTGTGCCTAGAGTTTGGCTGTGGGACTCTGCATCTGCTACCATCAGTTATCAAAGGAAGCCTCTCTAATGATGATTGGGCTAGGCAAAGATCTATGAATATAGTAGAATATCATTCAGAATCACTTTATTGATTTTTCTATTATAGGTCTCTGGGTTGTCCAGCCTCCGGTTCCTGATCATTCAGGCACTGTTAGGCATGGACTCCCTTTCATGATGTGGGCCTCAAACTAGGCTAGTCATTGGTTGGCCCTTCCCACAAGATATTCACCTCCATTATCCGTTCACATCTTGCAAGCAGGATAGATGGTAGGTCAAAGCTTTTGTGAATGTATTGTTGTCCCATCCCCCAACTGGAAGTTGCCTAGTTACAGAAGATGGCAGGTTCTAGCTCCATTCCTCCATTACTAGGGGTCCTCACTAGGGTCACCCTCATAGAATCCTGGGAGTTTCTACTGCAATAGGTTTCCACATTGCCCCTCCCCCTGCAATGCCCTCCAATTCCAATCATCTCTTCCCATACTCTCTCCCTATACCCTCTACCTGCTCCTTCCTGTTCCCATTCCCACCAATCCCCAGTCCACCAGCAAAATCTATTCTATTTCCCCTTCCCAGAGAGATCCATGTGTCCCCCTTAGAGGCCTCATTATGGCATTTTCATGCACACTTAGTTTTGATTGATCTTTCTTCTACCCACTCCCCATTGCCCTTCTTCTACTAGCTCTTTCGCTCGCTGCTTTAGCTCAGCATCGGTTTTCATATCGTGCGTATCTTTTCTCCTCCACTCCCATTAAAACCTCTTTTCTCCCATCATGTTCCTTCTTCTAGTTTCATGTTCTATATCTGGCTATTTTTAAATTATTTCTTATCATCGTGTGTGTGTGTGTGTGTGTGTGTGTACGCGTGCGTGTGTGTGTGTGTGTGTGTGTGTGTGTGATATGAGGGGCACTTGTGCCACAGCAAGTTTATATTGGTCAGAAGATAATTTTATGGAGTCAGTTTACTCTACTCACCTTTATGTGAGGTCCAGGAATCACAGTAAGTTGATAGACCTACATGGCAAGCATCTTTACCCACTGAGTCATTTTGCTGACTAAGTTTGACTAAATTGTTTTTTAATTTTTTTATTATGACAAAATATACATAACACAATATTTACTAGTCCAACCACTTTTGAATGTAGTCTTTTTTTAAAAAAGAAAGTTCTTTAATAATTTCATATAATGTATTTTTATCATATTCAACCCCTTCTCCAACTTCTCCGAGATATACTCCCCCTTTCCCTACCCATCCAAATTAGTATACTCTTTACTTTAACAACTATCAAGTTCAATGCATGTTGCCCATACATTCTTGGATGTGTGGTCTTCCACTGGGGCATGATCTGCTTATTTTAGGGTCTATGTTAGTGGTTCTCTACCTGTAGGTCATGTCCCATTTGAAGGGTGGTGTCAAATGACACTTTCACAGAGGTTGCATATCAGATATCCCACATATCAGATATTTATATTATAATTCAAAACAGTTGCAAAATTACAGTTATGAAGTAGCAAAGAAATAATATTATAATTGGAGGTCACCATAACCTGAGGAACTGTATGAAAGGGTTGTGGCAACATGAGAACCACTGTTCTACACACCTAAGGAAAACTGATTCTCCCTCTCCTAGCATTTATCAGTTACCAATAACTGTTTGACTAAGGATGGAACTTTGTGCCTACCTCCCTTCTCTATGTTGGTATTTGGTCTGTCTTGTCCTTGCACAGGTCTTGTGTGTGCAGTCACAACAGCTGTGAGTTCATATGTGCACTGCCCTGTCATGTCTGGAAAATGGTCTGCTTGTAGTCATTCACAGCCTCTGGCTTTTTTACTCCTTTTGTCCCTTCTTTGACAATGATCCCTGAGGCTTGGGAGGAAGGATACAATAAAATGTCTCATTTAGGACTCAGAATTCTGCAGTCTCCTATTCTTTGCACCTTAATCAGTTCTAGGCCTCTTTGATAACCACCATTTACTACAAATAGAAGGTTATTTTATGGGAGTTGAGAGATACATTAATTATTAGGTTTTTGGAATCAGTGTAATATTATGTCCATTTAGCAGGATAATGGTAGATTCTACCCTAGGGTCTATGACATGACCAGTCACAAGTTCTTGGTCCAACAATGGTACCAAGTATGGGTTTCATCTTATGGAGTAAAACCAAAATCCAACCAGAAAGTGGTTGGTACTCCCATAATGTTCCTACCACTATTGTACCAGTGGGCATGTCTCACCAGGTAAGTCTTATTGTAGCTCACAGGGTTCTTGCCTGGGTAAGACTGATGATTATTTTTCTGCATACTAGTAGTGTGCAAAGCACCTTCCAGAACTATGAAAGCTATCTAGTAGGCATGCATATTCAGGTTAGTATTAGCTTGGTTATCTCCATGCTCTGTGACTCAAATATGTGGTATCCTCAGCAATAGGGTCTTATCATCAAGTTCTGGAGAGTAACCAATAGCCTTGGCAATTTCCTGTAACGTGAGAAGTCTGATACTTCACTGGCCAACAACTTCAAAAGAGATATCCCATTCCTGACCCAGGATGTGGTAGTATTTTATTTGTGCTCTAACAAATAAACCTTGCCTGGGGATCAGAGGACAAAGCCAGCCACTATATTAAACATAGAGTCAGGCAGTGGTAGCACACGCCTTTAATCTTAGCATTTGGGAGGCAGAGATTTATCTGGATCTATGTGAGTTCAAGGCCACACTAGGAACAGAGCCAAGCGTGGTGGCACATGCCTTTAATTCCAGAACTAGTTAACCATAGAGGTCTAGAGGTCTGAACAAACAGACAGGAAGTGATAGAGCTAGGCAGAAAGAAGAAGTGATGTAGCTTGGCATAGAGAAAGTAAGATGGCAGGGCACAGAAAGGTATATAAAGCATGAGTATACAGGAAGTAGCTCTCTTGGGCTAAGGATTTCCTAGCAGTAAGAACTTGTGTCTGGATTGTTCTATTCCTCTGATCTTTCAGCTTTTACCCCAATATCTGGCTCCCAGTTTTTATTAATAAGACCATTTAGGAATTCATGTTACACTGGGGCTTTTTATTTGTTAAACTAGGATATCTAGTAGAGACATTGTCACCCTGCTATAGAAGAGGATACCTTGAAAACAATACCACTCACAACCACCTCAAATAAATGTCATGGAATAAATCCAACACAGGAAGTGAAAGATTTGTGCAATGGAAACTTTCACACACTGGAAAAGAATCTGAAGAGGATACCAGAAGATGGAAAACCTCCCATGCTCATAGATTACTATGATTAATATTATGAAAATGGTCATCCTACCAAAATTGATATAGAGATTAAATAAAATCCTCATCAAAATTCCAGTGCAATTCTTCACAGAAATTGAAGGAATGTTTAAATTACAAAATGAAACATATGAAAACACAAAAGGCTCAGGATAGCCAAAACAATCCTGAAAAATAAAAACAAAACAGCTAGGGTATCACCCTGCCAGATTTCAAGTCATGCTACAGCATCTGACTAAATTTGATTAACATGATGATCCCCAATTCCATATATTTTTCCTGTAAATGACATCATTTTTTTCTTTACAGCTAATTAATATTGTATTATCTATATTTATCTGTAGCTAGAGTTTTCCTGCCTGGCCCACAGTTAGGACAAATCTCTGACACCCGCCAGTCCCACAGCCACTCAGACCCAACCAAGTAAACACAGAGACTTATATTGCTTATAAACTGTATGGCCGTGGCAGGCTTCTTGCTAACCATTCTTATATCTTAAATTAATCCATTTCTATAAATCTATACCTTGCCATGTGGCTCATGGCTTACTGTTGTCTTCACATGCTGCTTGTCATGGCAGTGGCTGCCTGTGTCTCCCTTCCACCTTCCTGTTCTCTCAATTCTCCTCTCTGTTAGTCCCACCTATACTTCCTGCCTGGCCACTGGCCAATCAGTGTTTTATTTATTGACCAATCAGAGCAACAGATTTGACATACAGACCATCCCACAGCATTTATCATATGTTATTTATCCATTCATCTGCTTGTACATATCGAGGCTGGTTCTATCATAACAAGAGCATCAGTAAACATATATGTGAAATTCTCCCTGTAGGACTGAGGGTTCTTTGGATAGCCAGGAGTAGCTCCTATCAGTTCTCACTGAGAAAATCACCATCTACTTCTGGGTCACTACAACAGCTCTGTAATACGTGTCATAATTATTGCACTATTGGCCCCAGTCTCCAGTCTTTAAAACTTGGTTGACATCATAGCTTTGATTCTAATATCCCCAGAAACTCTTTAGATGCTTAATAATTAATGACCTCACATGTTTTTTCAGGTTAAAATGCCATTCCTATTTCCCTTACTTTAGAGAAAAAAAAACGTAATTTTGATCAGATCTCAATTTACACTTTCCATCTCTACAATAAGTGCCTTTCCATGAGACCTCATATCCTGTCAAGGATTGGTGCTATCACATTTTTCACTCATCTTCTCTACTAACCTAGTTCCCCTAGGAGCAAGCAAGACATTCTACGCTGTATGCTTTCAAAAATACCTGATACACAATAGTCCAATATCTTTTTAAACATGTGTTTTGTGAGTAAAGCCAGTCTTCACTAGACTGATCCCCAAGAGTCTTATAACTCAGCTCCATACATTTTCATCTATATCTCTCATTATTTCCCTATATTAATCTAATATTCAAACATAAATAGTGGAGAATATCACATTATAGCTTTTGACTAGAGAGTTTATAAAATTTGGCAGTCATATTCACAAATTTTAATAAATTGCCACTTTGGCTGTTGAGTAAGTAACTAAATTGGTCTCCTTCATCTTCTGAGAAACCCTGTACAAATTTCCTACTTCCATCACTGCTCATGTTCCCCTCAATCTTCTTTCATAGTGTTACAGGCTTTAAGAATATTCTAGCATATGTTTGGGCTTTTATTGGAAACTCTCACATCTAAATATCTAACCCTCACCCACCATGTTAAATACTATATATCTTTCTAAAAACTGCCCAGCTCTAGAAGCCAAAAAATGTGATTATTACCTCCCCTAAGATGCTCACATCTTAGAATATCTGACAAATATCAAATTTTACCTTGTTCTATAGGCTTTGTGTACATATCTTTTATCCTCTTTCTGGCTATAATCTTCTTCAGAGCAAAAAAATATATCTTTTATGACCTTTGGGTACTCTCATGAATCTCAAACTTGGCAGATACTTAATGCATGTTTTAAAATTAATATTAAACAAAATCAGATTAGAGAAGCATTTTTAACTAATTATAAATGCATTTGCCATTTGATTATTATCCCCAAAGCCAACTGCCTTGTGAATTTGAAAAAAAATGAGAGTCATCCATGGTAATAATTAGGTATTAATTATCCTGGTGGTGATTCCCATTTACAAATATTAACATAGAACGGGGGTTTGCAAAGTCACTGAGAGAGGTATCTACTTCAGTTTCCATTTCTAAAACTAAAGCTACAGCAACCATTTCCATATGGCTTGTTTGGAGGGGGGAAGTGATTGCTTCGGCTTCCAACTAAAACTATATTGGCAACTCAGAAGTATCTCTTCAAACCCTGAGTAGGTCCCCTGGAGCTCTTCTGAGATAAAGAGCTAAAATTTAATTTGCCATTGTGTAACCCAGTCACGGAAAGCAGGAAGGAACTCACATTTTCGTCCCCTTCATAGTAGACATTTAATTATATGATAATTACTTACAGCTTGCTGCTCAAATTCTACTTTTATGAAATGTAAATTACACTTCACTCAAAAGTGCAAGATGAGCATTTAAAATACTTCACTAAATGGGTTTTAAAGAATTTTTTGACATTTTCCCCCAGGTCAAGCATTAGAATGGCAATATACCTTTAAAGCACACTTTCATTTAGGTACCAAGAAGTTGGGTCCTTAATGAATACCTAAAGACAGAAAAACTTCCACGAAAAAAAAAAAAAAAAAACACAGTAAGTTCTAAACAACCTCAATGGCTTCAATTAAGCCAAAGCCTAGCTCTCAGAGTAAGTGAAATATTATATCAACTATGCCTACAGATATACTAATTAACTCAGTTTTACTGGTAAGGCTAAAGAAAGTTATAATAATTAGAAAGTTGATATCATTTGCAGTCTAGAGAGAAGACTCAGTGGTTCAGAGTACTTGCTGATCTTGCAGAGGACTAGAGTTTGGCTGCCAACACCCATATGCTGGTTTACAACCACCTGTAACTCTAACTCCAGGAGATCTTATACTGTCTTCTGGCCTCCTTGAGCACCAGTACATATGAATGTATACATACATAGGAAAAGGTGGTAAACACACAGAGGTAAACTACACAGACACATTGACAAAAATAAACATTTTTAAATTATTTGAATGACTATGTTTGGAAATGACTGTCATATGTTTCTTATATTTCTATGGTATTATAGCATTATTTTCTCTGATTATTAAAATTGTGGACCTCTAACAGAAGTCACAAGACTGGGGAAATAATTCCTTTTTCCAATACTACATCATCAGTATAAGATATCCATCACTATGAAAAAATAATGAATAAAAATAAACTTAAAGGAGAAAAAGTTTATTGTGGCACAGTGTCAGAGATTTCAGTCCTTAGTTACCTGAGCCCATGACTATGTGACAGGTGATGGTGAGCATCACTGCAGAGAACCCATGGTGGTGAAAAGCTGTTTATTTCACAGCAACCAAGAAGCTGAGAGATCTGGCCTTATAACAAAGCCTTTCTATGCAATTAATTAGGTTTTGAATCCACCAATGGACTGATTCATTGACTAAGTGAGAGTCCTCATGACCTTAGTCTCCAAAGGGCTTCACCTGAAAACACTGCTCCATTGAGAACCAAACTTTCAACATACAAGGCTGGAGGTGGGAATGTTGAATGTATAAACTGTAAAAAGCATTTATGTTGGAAAGCTTGTTGCTGGGACTCAAAGCCACAAGTTGACTCAAAGCAATTGTGGGGCAGTCTCCTTAACCTTCGTCTCTCATGGCTCATCCAGGGTCTTTAGAGGAAAACTTCAAAGAAACTAGGAAATAAACACAAACCAGGCGAGAGGGATAGCAAATATTCAGGTGGAAATGAAATATATTAAAATTCAAGAAAATTATTTGCTGTAGTTGAATTAAGAAAAAGGAAATCAAGCTTAACTATCACTGATCACACAAACATACCTTATCATTGCAGATTTTTTTATTTTCAAAGCATTTTCACATAAAATTATAGTAAGTTAGAGCTTAGAAAACATTAAAGGCCACTATGTAATTGTCTTATGTTGTTATTTTGTAAACTTTTATCAAAGCATAACAAACTACAATAAAGATGCATGCTAACTGTTATTAAGTGAGCAAACTAGAGTGCCACAACCTTGATTAAAACCCAGACTATGATCAGCACCTCCAAAGTCTCTCATATGCCCCTCCTGGTCTTCCTCTACACCATTCTTCTTTGTATTATCTATGATTGAACTTGTTATAAAAGGATTGTGTTTTTTGGTTTTGTTTCTTTCTCAAACTTGTATTCATAAAATTTGTTGATGTCATAGTATTTTGCTTTTTCTAATTGCTTACAATATTCCATTGAACAAATATCTCTCAATATACTATTTACCCTAATGTGCATGAATGGTTATGTTGCCTCTGGAATGCTACTGAAAATTGGGGTGCTGTGAAACCTGTCCCTGTTTTAGTGTACATATGTGTGAATTTCTGTTGAGTATATACACAGAAACTGATTTATTAGGTCATCAAGTACACAAATATTTGACTTAGACACTGCCAAGTTTTCTAATCTTTCCAGTTCCCGTTCCAATTAACAATGTATCACAGTTCCACTGCTTCTCTATATAGCTCTACCAATCATTTATGCTGTTGGGTTTTTATGTGTTAGGTGTCCTAGTCAATACATAGTAGTATCACATTGTGTTCTTGATTTTTATTTCCCTAATTATGTTTATTGATCATTTAAATATCTTATTTCGTGAAATGCCGTTGCTAGTCTTCAAACATTTTAAAATTCAATTATCTATCACTTTTCTTATCAATCTATATGAGCTCCTTCTAAGATTTTATTATTAATTATGTATATATGTGGTATTGGTGTGTGTATACTATATACATATATAACTGTATGTGTGTGTGCATACATATACAGTGAGCTTATAACAATGACCATAAAATGTCATTTTTAACCTGAGAAATCCTGTAAACCATAGGAGAAAGTAAGCATTAACAATCACCATAAAGCCAGGCATGGCAGCATGTGCCTATAATTTCATTATTCTGAAAACTGATATAAGAAAATGGTGAATTTGAGGCCTATCTCAGATACAGAGTAAGATCTTGTCTCAAAAAAAAATCACCCTAATAAATCATTATAATTATGGTAAATGCTACATAAGACAGCTACAAGGAACTATGGCTGTGCATAATGTGGTCTAATTAGATCGAAGAAACATGGAAAAGTAGTCTGAAAGAGTTACATACAATAGTTGCACAATTGTTAGGTGTTTGCTAGTTGGGAGGGAAGCAGAGATGATAGGGAAAATTTAGAAAGAACAATCCTTACACACACATACACACATGTGCATACACACAATTTACACTGTCTACCTAGGACAATATGACACAAGAATTCAAGTGCTTCAT
The DNA here is from genome assembly GCF_949786415.1 of Peromyscus eremicus. NCBI lineage: Eukaryota > Metazoa > Chordata > Mammalia > Rodentia > Cricetidae > Peromyscus > Peromyscus eremicus. The sequence continues at coordinate 108,590,064 of NC_081439.1, forward strand.
ATCACAACTGAGATAATCCTGAATTCTAAAATCAAGGCAAAAGAAGGCAGATTCAGCTTTTTTTTTAAATGGGAGTAGCTTTGAAGTTTAGAATACAAAGATAAAGAGGTACCTGAATTTCAAAACAGTATCCTCAAAACCAGCAGGGCTACTGAAGTTTTATAAATTCTACAAGTAGAATGTGTAACCATCCTGTTCCTTGACCAATTCCAGGCAAGTGAGAGCACCTTGGAGGAATGCAACAAGGTGATATCCAAGAAAGGCTATTTCAACACTCTTAACATGGGCAGACACCCCCGTTTTTCAACTTGGCACAAAATCAACAAATGTTATAGCCTTGAAGAGATCATACAGGATTGGACAATGAACATACCATCAGTAGTGACCAAGCTGAAGATTGGAGAGTCCAAGAAACCCAGTAGTTATCATGAGTCAGGGGACTTCAGTAAAGTCTGAGATTGAATTCTCTATCAAATATAGATGAGGTATATAGTTTGTGAAAAGATTTAATCATATATAGTGCATACAAAAATATATTTACTTCACTTCTTATTTTGTAGTGAAATACATGCCTATTATAGGATTTAATATTGGGGAGTCAAGGTAGAATGTGGAGAAGCTCTTAAAAGAGTTTGAACTAAGGGAAGCAGTTAAAGATGCAAGGCGGATGCTCGGTGAATAAATGAATGAAGGAAGGAAGGAACCAGGTTTTCTGTAGCCCATGCAAACTGCAGAACTGCTCTCCTTCTCTCATCTCACCATCTCTCCCACCGGAGAGAAACACAGAAAGTTGGGTTGCCTTGACTTAATCTATTACTTCCCAGCAGTGAAAGCAGGCCTCCCAAGTGGCTGCCAAGGTTGCAGGGGCAAAAATGTGCTTCACGCTTAACTGAGAAAGAAGGACTTCTTTGAGTTATGTGTCATTAGTGAATCCTAATGTCATTAGGTACAAGAATCAGAATTTGCATAGAAATCATTGCAGGGAATTGTTTCTTCCCCTTGCCAGTATTGATTTGCCAGCACCGTTAGCTGCTTAATGCTACTGCTTTTAATTGATTACTCCTGGGGAGTCCCTCAATAGCAGACTTCTTCAATTGAGACACTAGGCCATTCATTGAATGTGATTCGACAACCCCAATTGACTCTGGAGACCTCTGCCTATCTATAGCATAATCACAGGAGCCTCACACAGTTTAATAAATAATGTGGCCCTTCCAAATGCAACACTCAGGTGATGGCCCAGTTAAAAATATGAACCTGTCCAGTTCTGTTCACATGCTAAAAATCGAAGATCAAGCCACAGATTGGTAACTACTTGCAAAGTTGAGTTTCTGATGCCTATTTTAAAACTCGGCTTGTTTCAAACTCTAAATGTGTGGGAGGCCTCTGAATTCCTGAGCTTACTCTTCTGTGTTAGGAAGTAGTTGAGTGAGTTTACGTAGAATCTCCTTAGGCTAACTGGTGATGTTGCAGTGTGCAGTGTTTGGGACAACAGTGTCACGATCAAAGACTAGAGAGCTGAGCAGTGTTGGAGTAAAAGCACACTGAGCTGAGGACAGCTCCAGAAGCACTCCACCAATTCCAGGACCACCTCCTTATGTTCTAATTTGAGTCTAGCTCGACCGCACCCACTGAGGATTATATTATTCTTATTATCTAGGGCTTGGCCCCAAAAGTCAGGTTATAATGCCTCTGTTAAGGGACATACCAAGGACTTACTCTTTTATTATCTAACTCCTTCCTTATTCCACAGAATCGTCATCTAGTTTGAGGACAAGAAACTAGTTTTGACTGGTTCTACATGCTTTCAAATCTACTGTGGATAGCATTCAAAGATATTAACACAAAGCCACATATGACACTAAACCTCTCAGTGAATTCCAGAGGTAATAACAGTAGTTAAGTGAAAATCAAATGATTTTTGATCATTCAGCCACAGTTCCAAGTCTCATACTCCCTGAAAGAATGGGGCTCCAAACTGACCAAGGTATAACAGAAACATTCTTGTGCATCTGAATTGCAGGTTGAAATTTACAATCACTCTCACTAAGGCACATTATATTTATTTACTTGTACTGAATTAATGAACCAGATCTTTTAGCCTGAGGCCAAAACTTAGGAAGAAGTGAATGTATCCTGTCCTTTTGGGCCAAGCCCCAGGGTAAAGAAACACTATAGGTAAGGAGGATGTAGCAAAATCTGAGAGAACATGACCCTATACCTTGCTTCACTCCATAAAGGAAGAAGCAATAAGCCCTGTACAGTTCTCAACACAGACTGGCACCAGAGCAGTAGAGTTGGTGGGATGTGTTATCAGATAAGATAGGGCTTGAAAACCTGTTATAAGTCCTTAGACTCTTTCGGGGTATTAGAAGAAAGAGGTATTTTTAAGGTATCCACAAAGAGCCCTGACACCTGAGAGAACTTGAGTGAACTGGAGGTTGAGGAGGCACAGCATTGACCTCCATGTACCTCTGACTGAGACCTGGGAGTGTTTGCCAAGTTCTTCAGAACTTGGACATTTGAAACTCAAATTTCTTCTTCCAAAATCCTAAATAGGCTTTTAAAACTCAAAAGCTAAAGTGCTACTGGTTTTGTTTTCAGCTTTCCTACTACATCAACCTTTCTCTTGGGTGATGAATGCCTTTGCTCAATATGGGATAATTTTAACATGTACTATAAATTAAGCCATGTTAGAAACTAGAAGACACACTTTTTTTTAAAAAAAAAAAAAAGGAGGCAGCCTATGTGCTAAAGGAAAAATAGTTTCATTATTGAGATTATGGTTTATATACCAAAGACACAAAATTATACACATATATGACATTGTGTCATATAAGTAACTAATTCAGAGCAAGCAATACTGTAAATGCTGCTACAGCCAATGAAGAGAACTATTTAGACTTCTGATTCACTACATCCAGTCCAGGGCAGTTCCTGGAAATTTGCATTCCAAAAGAGTTCACAGGAATACTTGTGGTTCCTACTCAAGCAGAAGACAATAACATAATGGCTAAGAACTCACAGGATTTACAGTCTACCAGCTCCAAAGTTTGAATCCCTGATCAAGAAACTTATTAGCTATCTATTCTAAGTACCTTACTTACTTGGATCCTCAAATTATTATTTATCTGTAAAACTTGATACAAGACTGCAAATATTTTTGAGAGCTGCTATATATCTTGGTACAGGAGAAATAGCAAAAAAATAAGATACAGACTCTGTTGTGATAACCCTTAAGCACAATTATCAAAGGTGTCTTGTCTGATTAGCATTGTGGTTAATATTGTGAAAGGGGGAGGGATGTGCTATGGTAACAGAAAATAAGGAAATCTAATGTAAACTGAATGGTCAGGAAAGGTATGACTGAAACCTGCAGATGCTGAACCACAGTAGGAGGGACCTCACTCACTCTTCAGTAAGAGCAATGCAATAATGCTGCTGGTATTTTGGAGCTGATAGATGGGTAAGGGTGGATGATGTGGTTGGCCTCTACATATGAGTAGTAGAAAGTGATAAAGAGATAGGGTAAGGAAGAGACTAGGTTACAGAAGGGGTAAGTGAGGCTAGTGGTGGTGGGACTACAGAATACTGGAAAGACAAAGTCTGGTGGACGTGGCATATAAGAGGTGGTGGGCTCACTGTATATGATGGGCAAGATTAGTGAGTGTCCTACTTGTTTAGCACTCTGTGGGACAACAGATAATCTGAGACTCTGTGCCAGTAAATCTCCACAAGCCCCAGACAATGGTAGCAGGGACATGGTGCTGAACAGTATAGAGATGTCCAGTGGCATCCCTTCCCATGGTTTGTGTTTTAAGCAGAAATTCACACAATATATTCTAGTTACTGTGTACTTACTTACTACCTGTATACCACATCCCAGCTGTCCCATCCTACACAGTCTGCTCCAAACTAGTGAGAGAACATGTCTCAAAAAACAAGGTAGACGGCTCCCAAAGAATGACAACTGAACTTGACCTCTGCTTCCACACATACACACACACACACACACACACACACACACACACACACACGTGCACAAAGGCACACACACACACACACACATCACACACACTTATGCATGCATACATGCACCCATTCCTGCATGAACATGCACACACTCACACACACACACACACACACACACACACACACACACACACACACACATTCACAAGACAAAAAGATGAAAGTAGTTTCAGTGATCCAGTTCTCTTAATTGTGTGTCTCCTCATCCCTCTATTGTTTGTCTTCTCTAACCTTACAACTTCATAATTTCATTCTGTGGACCTAAGACTATTTTTCTTCTACCTTCAATTACTCCCATTTTTGTTTTTCAATGTCTTCCTGGCACTTTATAAAGATGGACTCCTACTCCATCTGCTACTTGATACCCTCACCTATTAACAGGCATTACACTGCCCTACCCAAGCCTGACAATACCCTATCCAAACAATACAGCCTGACCGAATTAGGAGACCATGAGAAGCAAATAACTGGCAACCACATGGTGGCAGCATACTCAAATTCAAAGAGGAAATACTTTTCTCTAAATGAGAAGGAATAGCCAGAAGTCAAAAAACTAAAGTTAGAAAATGCAAAATTTGCAAAATTGAAGTTAGAAAATGATAGCCATGTCGCATCTGCTCAGTGATATCAGTTGACCTTAGGAAGACTGAATTGATTGCATTGCTATCTATAGTTAAAAAGAAGAGAAGCAGGGTAAGTAGAGAAAGGGGGAGGGAAGTGGGAGGAGAAAGGAGGAAGAAGAGGATAAGGAAGAAAGGAGTAGGAGGAAGGATGGAGGATATGGGAAGAAGAGAGAGAAGAAATAGAAGTCAGTTTTGCAAGTATTATGGGGTCAAGGAGTGTATGCTCACTCAGGGTTAGACCCAAAAGACAGAAAGCTCAGCTGAGTAGTTTAACACTAAAAGTAGCAAACCTCTCCAGTATCCATAGTCCCCTATGGGAAATTAAATTATTTGAACCGTCAAATAATCCAGACCATTGTCAAGAGTGAGGAGCATAATGAAAATGCATCTGCAGAATTTTTATTTCTAAACCAGTAATATAATAGGATACTTATAAGAACAAAAGCAGTATCAAATGTCAAATGATATCCCACTTACATTGAAGGCAATCAGTAGGTATAGATGACTTCCCAAGGTGCAGAATTCTATAAAATCTTGGAGACTTGTTCTAGTTGTTTAACAGACAAGATATAATTATCAGCAACCCAGAAATTAAAAAAAAAAAACAGACACAGCCAGATATTTTGAGAAATGTGGGGCTCAAAATCATTTTCGAATTGACCCCTTAGTCAATGATGTCCAACTGATTAAGGAATGCCTATATCTTTCATCCTAAATGTCCAAAAAACAAACAACTTCTTCCTCTCTCATTAGTGCTTTTCTATTTCTCAGAGACTAAATCTATAGTCGGCATTTATCATAAGAAACCCAAAGCAAGAAATTCAATGGCAAACACTAATGGAGTGTGTTCGCTCTGCTGGTCACCCCCCAAATACGTTTCAAGCCCCAACTATCTACCCCCTCTTCTGCCAGATGTTACTGGGTAAATAAAAATTACTAGCAGGATTCTTGGTTTCAATGCCTATAAAGTAGTTGGAAGACAAAATTAGCATATAATACAACTAGACAAAAAGAGTGTGTTTGGAACTAGATTATTCAGAGGTTAGGTGCTATGGTATTGAGAAAAGAGGTGAGAGAATGTGGCTCAAGTTGTTACAAAGAGCTGTAATAATCTAACATTTACACTTTACCAACAACAAATTAGGGTAGCAGAGTTTTATGAATATGGGTGAAAATACGAGATTAGAGATGAAAGCTAATTTATTATTCAGAGTAATAACACTAACCAGAGTGTCTATGCTTTCACAACAATTTTGAATTCCAAATTCTCACAGAGCTATGAAAGGTGGGCCAAATGCCACCTGCAGATGAAGTAAGCTGCGTTATAGAAGAAGTCTGAACTTAGGGAACTCAAGCTTATATAATCTTCTATATTGTGAAATAAACATGCTTGCACCTTTGCACAACAGGGAGATACCATCAATACCATCAAACATTCCTATAAAAACATCATAGAAAAAAATAGGAACAGCAAGCAGATGGTGTCTTGCTTGTAAGACATTCAAAGATAGCACTTTGAATCAGGCAAGGTTTTGTGGAGCCATGGTTTCAATAGGGAGATACCATTCACAACAGAAATGCCTCATGCAAATTCATCTCTATTATAAAGCACACTTCTTTAAATGGGTTATTTCCTAAGATGGTAAGTAAAATACAGCCATGAGTTGTTTAATGGCAGGGATGCATTCTGGGAAATTTGTCATTAGGTGATTTCATTGTTGTACCAGCATCATAGTGTGTGCTTACATAAACCTGGATGGTATAGGTGAGTCATTCAACTTAGCCTCCTAATACAATCAAGAGATCCCATAAGCATCAGATGTTTGAAGCTAATGCTGGATCATGAAAGAATATTTAACTGCAAACATTTTCCATAAGTAAGAATACACTCTAAAATAATGATAAAATTATAGCTGTCTAGATATATAAACATGTAATGGGCATTTGAGATCATGATCAAATGTTCTGAATTGTATGTATGGTTTTGTATGAGTGGCGGTGCTGTGGGTTTTTATAGCATTATCACCACAAATATGAGAGTGATGTATTGTGCTTTGACATTGTGATAGCTCCATTGTAATCTTATGAGACTACTGTCATATATATTCAGTCTCTTCTTGACTGAAACTTTGTTATGTGACACATTACTGCACTAAAAGGCTCAGAGCTTCAAGGCCTTGGTGCAGCTTTCTCTCTTTACAGAAATGTAAACTGAGACCTAGAGCTCAACTGGTCATAATTGTATTGTGATAAACAACTGGCAATTTACTTATGTCTAATCACCCCAGTGCATTCTGGGCCCACAGAAAAGATCTTACATTTGTAGCAGGATACTGATCAGAAACCTTATTAGAAACCAAGTAATTATCTTCACCACGTTTACACTAATGTATTAACATCATGGAGTTCATTAAATGAACAGTAAGTCTGAGGCACTGAAGTTATTTTCCATTGAATCAAACCAGGCTCCAATCAAAACGGTTACCATTAATATCTACTTGATGCCTAGCATTCTCAGAGGCTCTCTGGATATATCATTTCACACACACAAAAGAAAACTACACAGTCAGAAAAAAGTGCTGACTAAACAAGCCACACTGCAAGCATACTTACCTAGAGCTCAGTTAAAGACAATAATCAACCGAAATGGACTAGTTGGTGAAGTTATCTAGGGTCTCAGTGTTGTTTACTAACCTGCTTGTACTTCACTACCTCCCCTGGATTCATACTGGCCATAAATCTCATTATGTACCTTGTTTAATACCTTCAGTCTTTCTCACTTTCCATAGCAGCAGAAACGTGGGATTGGATAAGGGAGGAATGTAAGCACTATCAACAGTATTTAAACAGAACCCAGCACAGAGCTACAGGTAGACCTTCTTCCATTCATAGGGAATCTAGATAAGAATAGTAATCCCAGAGCAAGAAGGTTAATTGGGCTTAAACATGGTTTATGATTGAGTTTCGTTAAATGTTGCTAAGAAAGTGAGAAGCAAGTGTTGAACAAGTGGGGAAAAAATCTACTTGTGTGTTTCTGATTATGTATGCAAATCCATACAAGCCACAGGATGAGGATATATAATGACTTTCAAAATTATGAGCATAATGAAATATAAAACCTAACAAGGAATGAAGTGTGTCCCTCAACCTCCACCCCCTAGATTTCTAGTGCCATAAGGTTGATTAAAAACCACTGGCACCTGTTACTAGCTTAAGAAAAATTAGCTCTATCTAGAGATGTAAAATACCTTAACAGAAGACTCATTTTTGAGAGCAAGAGGGGTGAAAATTGCATTGCACCGGATAGACCAAACCTAAAATATCTGTATTCAGTGGTAGACACAATATGTAACAAGGGACTTTGGGAACTGTAGTGAATCTAGAAAGGAGCAAGCAACATAACCAGAGACCTTGGAATTTTAGACTTTAATTACTTGTTGAAAGGCCTAAGTGTGGTTAACCCAAAGACTTAGTCTGCCTCAACCCTGAGAGGGTTGTTTTAGTTTTTACCCTGGGTTTATTGAGGTATTGGCAAGTATAGATAGATAGATAGATAGATAGATAGATAGATAGATAGATAGATAGATAGATAGATAGATATTAAACTGATTACTACAATCAAGCTAATGAACACATCCACTACCTCACAGTTACACTTGTATGTCTGGTAAGAACTTGAGAACTATTCTCTCAGCATATTTCAAATACACGATACATCATTAACTTATCACCATGTTGTATAATAGCTCTCCAGAACATTGATTTCACAACTATGAGTATGTAATCTTAGCCCAACATCTTCCCTTTGCCACACTTCCCAGCATTTCTAATAACCATAATACTATCTGTTACTCTGAGTTTGAATTTAGGAAATTTCTGTATAAATGTGAGATCATGCAGTGGTTATCTCTGTCTGGCTTATTGTACTAAGCATAATGTAGTAAGGTCAAAACTGAGACAATTAGTGTGGTTGGATGTTTAAAAGGAAAAGGTTTCTCCTCGGTACAGAAATAACTTTTAAACAATTAAATCTATCTTAAAATGAAAATGTCCACTGTCATACTTTGCTTTCTGTTGCTGTGATAAACACTGTAACCAAAAGCAACTTGAGAAAGGTAAGGACTTGTTTGACTCACACTTTCACAACACAGTCCATCATTGAGGGAAGTCGGAACAAGAACTCAATCAGGAACCTGGAGGCAGGAACTGAAGCAGAGACCATGGATGAACTCTCTTTACTTGCCTGCTTCCAGGATCATGTTTTGATACACTTCCTGTGCAGCCCAGGTGCACCTACCTAGAGATGATACCTCTCACAGTGGGCTGGTTCCTTCTACATCAATCAGCAATCAAGGAAATGCTCCACATGGGGACTGGAAAGGGCTCAGCAGTTAAGAACCTAGGCTGTCCTTGTGAAAGACCTGGGTTCAGTTCTTAGAACCCACATGGCAGTCTGTACTGTAACTCCAGTTCTGGTAGATCTGATGGTCTCTTCTGGCCTTCATGGGCACTGCACTGATATTGTGCAGACATACATCCAGGCAAACCACCCACACACAATTTTTTAAATGCCATCTGATGGGGGAAATTCTTCCGTTAAGGTTTTGACAACCGAAGCTAACGATGACACTAACCGAGTGATGTAGGATGAATTTTTCAAATAGAAGTTATAGGGCTTAGCACATTCACAGGATCTGGAAGTTTGAACATTCCACATGCATTCTTCTCATGCTTCTACTAAACACCAGGGCCCCCAACCATCTGGCTGTGAAGTCTCTGGATCTCTGGATTTATTAGGTTAAAAACAACAAATCTCTGAGCTTAACTCAACACACTGAAAATGTATCTAAGTTTGTCTTAGAAACTCCATTGTATAAAGGCATGGGAAAGTGGAGGAAAGAGTCTTCTAATGCCATGCAAGCTTTCAAATACATCTGAATTTTGGACTCTGTAAATTAAGGATGCCCAAAAGGGTTGCAGAACAAACATATGTGGACAATTTGTAATGCTATTCAATTGACTGAAGTTATTCTTGACTTTAATTCTACACACTCTAGAATCCTCTCAAAAAACAGTTTCAACTTTCTTTGTGCCAAGCTGATTGCCAATAGTTTTACTCTTTGATGCTTCTAGCATCTTCTCTCAGCTCACTGACAGCCAAGCAGAGTTGTTGTCCAATTTATAACATCAATTCTTTATGCTCTACAGGCAAGACTTCCTGGCACACATAGTGCAATATTCTTTGTAGCTGTTGCTGGGCTTGGACTCTTTCCCATATCTTTCTTCTGGTTGTCTGGACCACACAGAATATTACAAGCATTCCTTCTGCTTCAAAGAACCTCACTTCAAATGTAATAGTTCTAAACATAGTTCCTGTACCACTAGAAACCAAGGTGGTAGATCTTTCTGTCTTGCTATACTTTCTACTCACTTAGTTATGCTAAGGTGCTCTATGTTGGCTCAGAAAATATCACAGGGTGAGTAGGAGAAACTGAGGTGCATATATGGCTGCTCTTTATTCTCTGAGTTCTTCTCAAATTGTAGACCTTGAAGAAAGGGGTTTTTTGTCCATTTCACATCCTATATCACCAAGACTGGATCATGATTTGCTAAAGGAGGATATTAGATAATTTAGAAAACTCCACTTGATAATGTCTAGCTCTCAAATTATTTTTCTGTATACCATTCTATTTTGAGTGTTAAAAACAGTAAGTTATTTACTTTCATTTTATACTCAGTCATATTTATTCAGTAATAAATGGACATCTTAAGTAAACTAAGAAAACCATGTACCTTCAAATGTATTGATATGTTTTCTTTTTTTCCTTTTATTGAAAACAGATTTTTTTTCTCACATAACATAGCTGATTATGGTTTCTCCTCCCTCTACTCCTCTCAATTACTCCCTACTTCCTTGCCCATCTGGATCCACTCCCTTCTCTCTCTCGTTAGAAAACAGGCTTCTTGCAGACCCACAAGCAAACATTAGTTGAAGCTCAGGAAATCCTGCAGAAGAGGGGGATAAAGGATTGTGGGAGCCAGAGGGGTCAAGGACACCACAAGAAAACTCACAGAATCAACCAACCTGGGCTCATAGGGGTTCACAGAGACTGAACTGACAACCAGAGAGCCTGCATGAGATTGACCTAGGCACTCTGCATATATGTTACAATTGTGTGGCTTGGTCCTCTTGTGGGACTCCTAACAGTGGGAACAGGGGCTGCCTCCAACTCTTATCCTGACTTATGGGACCCTATTCCTCATACTGGATCGACTTGCTCAGCCTTAATACATGGGGACATGCTTAGTCTTTCTGCAACTTGATATGTCATATTTTGTTGATACTCATGGGAGACCTGTCCTTTCCTGAACCAAAACAGAGGAGTGGATTGGGGGTTGGGAACAGAGCAGGGTGGTGGGGAGGGACGGGGAGGAAAGGAAGAAAGGGGAAACTGTGGCTGAAGTATAAAATAAGTAAATAAATAATTTTAAAAAACAGACTTCTAAGGGTAATAATAAGATAAGATGAAATAAAACAAAGACAAAACAAACAGAAGGAAAGAGTCTCGGGAAAAGGTATAAGAAATAGATATACATGCAGAGACCCACTTGTTCTCACACTCAGGAATCCCATTTTAAAAAACACTCAGCTGGAAGCCATAATATATACACAAAAGACCTATAGGTCAAAAAGAGAGAAAAAAATGTTTTAAATATATAAAAGTAAACAAAATAAAAATAAAACATAAGATAATTAAATAGGTGGGAATCCCTGACACTATATTATGAGACAAGAAACCTCCAAAGATGGCATTGATTTCATTTTCTGTTGGCATCTACTGCTGGGCATGCAGCCTACCCTTAAGAGTAGTTAGTTTCCCCAGTGAGATCCTTTGTAGAAAACAAAATTTTCATTTGCAAGTGGTTATCAACTGAAGATTGCTTCTGGGGTAGCGATGGAGCCCTGTGCAGGCCCTGTGCATGCTCTCCCAGCCTCTCTGAGTTCATATGTGCATCAGTCTTGTTGATTTAGAGGCCTTGTTTTCTTCGTGTCCTCCATCCCCTCTGGCTTGGACACTCTTTCTGCCTTCTCTCCCACAGGGTTCCATGAGAGAAGGGATTTGATGAAGGCCTCCTTTTTTCCTCAAAAATCTATTTTATTTAATATTTTTATTTTATACTTAACTTAATTTCACATATCAGCCACGATTCCCCCATCCTCTCTCCTTCCACCCCCCAGCCTTCCCCCCCCAAACCACCCCCCATTCCCACCTCCAGGGAAGGCCTCCCTTTTAGGGCTCAGTGTTCCAAGGTCTCTTACTCTGTATAATGTCTGACTATGGATCTCTGTATTTGTTCCCATCTGGGGCAGGAAAAAGCTTGAGATATATGTTTTCAATCAACTTTCTCATCACATGTATTAATTAGGCAATATGCATTGATATGTATTATATCAATGTATAACTCAAGATGTTTTTCTGAAGTGTTTGAGAGCAATGCAATTCAAACTGTTCAAGAAACACAGGGACTCATAAATTTGAACATTTACAAGATATCCTGCCTCAGACACAGACCCAAGAGCATGCTTTGTTCCTCTCAACTCTCTTCTGGGCAGTTGGCTCACTTTTTGACAGAATCACTCCACACACAAGGGAAGATGACTGCCCATGTGCTCCCAGTTTAGACACAAACAGGAAAAATAAAAGTTTATGTTCCTCCCAGCATCCAAAAATCAATGCAGACAAGGCATCTATTTGACACTGTTTAGAACTGGTGCCTACCTCTGTACCAACAATTGTTGGCAGTAGATAGAGTCTATAAAATGCCCAGATTAGAGCGTGTGTGTGTGTGTGTGTGTGTGTGTGTGTGTGTGTGTGTGTGTGTGTGTGATTAACACTAGAGCAGGATTGAAAGTATCGTGATGAATACCTCCACCAAGATCACACAAAATGAGAGAAGATACTCTCTTAAAGGACAGAAAATTTTGACAAAACAAAATATCAAATTCCAATCTCATAAATATCACCTCACTCCTTAAAAACTCTTCAAGGTATTCTCATCTATTTCAACTAAGCTAAAGAAATTTCTCAAAGTCACATTAGCTCTGTGACCAAATGGGAATGTAAAGACAGTTGTAACAGTTCGCCAGTGTCTTTGCTCTTTCTACTACATCTTGTGCTTTTTTTAATGCCATAGACCCCTGAGTAATACCCAGTGCCCTATGCTTCCATCTGTAACACCATCTGAAACATGATTGCAGAGAAGCAGTTCGCAAACTCATTCACATTCAGCTGTCTGACACTGACTGATTGAGATTTGGGTATTCCTCTAACGGAAAATTAAAATTTAGCATGCACAAAATTTAGGTGGCAAAATGAATTGATAGTTAAGCAACAGATTTAAGAGTGAGGCAGGCATTAGTTATAGCCTTGCCTCTGATATTCACTAAGTGCGTGATCTTGGGAAAGTTAACTAACACTCTGAGCTTCAGGCTACTCATCTGTCAAAGAGAGATAATAGCACATATGAAACTAGAGATGTTATAATGATTAATGGAATTAGTTCTGTTAATTACCTACCCTACACCATGTCAAATAGTTGATGTTAAGTTAATATTCATTTGTCCCTATCCTACAAGGATAATTTGTCTTTTTGACCTAATTGTCTTTTTTTAATTTTTTTAATTTTATTTTGTAATTTAATTTTACATATTAGCCATGGATTCCCTTGTCCTCCCCCCCCCCCCCGCCTTTCCCTCAGCCCACCCCCCATTCCCATCTCCTCCAGGGCAAAGACTGCCCTGGGGATTGAGTTCAACCTGGTAGATTCAATCCAGGCAGGTCCAGTCCCGTCCTCCCAGGCTGAGCCAAGTGTCCCTGAATAAGCCCCAGGTTCCAAACAGCCAGCTCATGCACTGAGAACAGGTCCCAGTCCCACTGCCTGGATGCCTCCCAAACAGTTCAAGCTAATCAACTGAATCAACTGTCTCACTTATCCAGAGGGCCTGATCTACTTGGGGGCTCCTCCTCAGCTATTGGTTCATAGTTCATGTGGTTCATAGTTCATGTGTTTCCATTCGTTTGGCTATTTGTCCCTGTGCTTTTTCCAATCTTGGTCTCAACAATTCTCACTCATACAATCCCTCCTCTTTCTCGCCAACTGGACTCCTGGAGCTCCACCTGGGGCCTAGCCATGGATCTCTGCATCCAGTCCCCTCAGTCATTGGATGAGGTTTCTAGCACGACAATTAGGGTGTTTGGCCATCCTATCCCCAGAGTAGGTCAGTTCGGGCTTTCTCTTGACCATTGCCAGTAGTCTATTGTGGAGGTATCTTTGTGGATTTCTGTGGACCTCTCTAGCACTTTGCTTCTTCCTATTCTCATGTGGTCTTCATTTATCATGGTCTCTTATTCCTTGTTCTCCCTCTCTGTTCTTGATCTAGCTGGGATCTCCTGCTCCCCCGAAGCTCTCTTTCCCTCAACCCTCGCCCTTCATTACCCCACTCACGTCCAGGTTGTTCATGTAGACCTCATCCATTTCTCTGTCATTGGGTGATCCCTGTGTCTTTCTTGAGGTCCTGTTTTCTAGGTAGCCTCCCTGGAGTTGTGAGTAGCAGTCTAGTCATCTTTGTTTTAAATCTAGTATCCTCCTATAAGAGAGTAAATGCCATGTTTGTCTTTCTGAGTCTGTGTTACCTCACTCGGGATGATTTTTTCTAGATCCATCCTTTTGCCTGCAAACCTCATGATGTCATTGTTTTTCTCTGCTGAGTAGTATTCCATTGTGTATATGTACCACATTTTATTTATCCATTCTTCAGTTGAAGGGTATCTAGGTTGTTTCCAGGTTCTGGCTATTACAAACAATGCTGATATGAACATAGCTGAGCCCCTTGTGGTATGATTGAGCATTCCTTGGGTATATGCCCAAGAGTGGTATAGCTTGGTCTTGGGGGAGATTGATTCCCAATTTTCTGAGAAAGCACCATATTAATCCATAGGTGAAGGCAGTTTGAGGAAAGCCAGAAGCCCTTTTGTTCTTCTGAAATCAAGGCACAGAAATACCTTGTATATTAGTTGCTTTTATCATCACTGAGACAAAATACCTGGGTTTATTTGGGTTCACGATTTCTGAGGATCATAGTCTATTGTGCAGAGAAGGCCAAACAGAGCAGCTCAGTCAAACATGTGCTGACACAGTGGTGGATCAGGAGCAGAGATGGCAGACTGGTTAAACCTTCAAGCGCCCACTCCTAGAGGCCTATGTCTGCAAGCCAGGATGATCCCCCAAAGGTTCCACAGCCTTCATACTTGCACTACAAGCTGGGGACTAAACATGAAAAATGTGAATCCATCAAGGACATCTCAAATTTAAAACATAAGACCTCATATGTACATAGCCTTGGCATGTTAACTGCTCACATATAATAGCTCTTTTGATCATTTTCATGGCTTTAAAAATATTTTTATTAGAACTTTATACATGAGCACTGTATCCACATCACTCCCACTCCTCCATCCCCTTTCAAATCCTTCCATGTTTCCCCCTCCCAAATTCATGGCCTCTTTTAGTTATTAGATATATAATACACACATATATTATATATTACATATGTAATACAGATACTCTGTGTGTGTGTGTGTGTGTGTGTGTGTGTGTGTGTGTGTCCCTGGAGGAAACTGATTCTCCTCTCAGCATCCATTGAGCACCCATAGTTCATCTAGGAGTGGGATATTGTGAAATTTCTCCTGTCCATGTTGGCATATCAATTGATACCAGTATGCCCATCTTGTTCGGGCAACCATACTGTTGAGAAAATATGGGTGAATTTTTCCTTTTCCCTGGCATTCTAGAGAACACTGTCTCACAGCAGGTGTCCTGGTCCTCTGGCTCATGTCATCTTTCCATCACCTTTTATGCAATGTTCCCTGAGTCTTAGGTGTAGAGGTGGCATTGTAGATATATCCGTTGGGAGTTAGCCCCCCAAGGTCTCTTATTGTCTACATTTTGACCTGTTGTAGATCTTTGCAATAGTCGCCATTTGTTTAAAAAGAAAGAGGAGGAGGAGGAGGAGGAGGAGGAGGAGGAGGAGGAGGAGGAGGAGGAGGAAGAGAAGAAGCTTCTTTGATGATGAGTGAGAGCTACACTTATATGTGGGCATAAGGATAAGTACTTAAATTCTAGTTAGGTATTACATTAGTTTAGGAAAATGGCTATAATAGGTTTTCCTTTAGGGTTTATAAATTATCTAGCTGTGGGTAGTTGACTAGGTTTACAGCACCAGTCATTAATTCTCTCCTGTTGAGTGGGCCTTAAGTCCAGTTAGACAGATGTTGGTTACTACCAAGAAAAAAGTGCCACTTTTGCAACACTGGGAACATCTTTCTGGGTCACTCATTGCTGTAGTTCATAGGCTCCATAACTGTGTAAGACTATTGATTATTCTATTCCCTTGGCAGCTAGCATAGTACCCTGTGGTAATATGAGGGCCAGTCATCAGTAAAGACGCCCCCAGGCCTGTTCCAACTTGATTCTTTGAAGCTCTGTGGTATATCCAGCAATACAGCCCTTACCTTCAAGTTCTGGAAGACAATGAAGAGCAATGATAACAATTCATATTGTTTTGGGAGACAGTTGTAAACTCCCAACCAACAAGTTAAGGGGAGGTTTCCCATGCCTGGCACAGAGGTTAGATAGTGCATGGCTCTTGGGGTAAGCACCATCATCCCATGTGGCATAACTCAATTAAAAACATACACATATACATACATATATATGTACATATATACACATGTGTATGCATGTATGTATGTATGTATGAATGTATGTATTTTAAGTAAGTTTATAATATGTTTTCCTATGGCTTTTTCAAGTATCTTTGGTGTTATTTATCACTCCTTCTTTCCTCTCTTCCTATATTAATCTTTTACCCACTTCTGCAGTTAAAGTCTCCCTATTTTTCCATTAACTTCTTCATTGCACCGGCCTCCTACTCTCCCCCATTCTAGAGTTCCCTTTTCATCCCTCTCTATGACCCCTTTCTACTTCCCTGGATTATTCGATTACCTCATGTCGTAACTACAAATAAGAGAGAACAGGCAGCATTTGTCTTTCTGGATCTGGGCTACCTCACTCAGTAGATTTTCCACTTGTATCTATTTACCTGCAAATTTCATGATTTCGTTTTTAGCAAATCATGTTTTAAATATTTGTTTTTATTTTACGTGTATGTCTCTGTGTGCATGTCATATGCATGTGAGTATCCATATAAACCAGAGGGTGTCAGAGACCCTGGAGTTAGAGTTTACAGGCAATCGTGGAGCGTCCACTGTCTGTGTCAGGATCAGAACTCAGGTCCTTCAGAAGAGCAGCAACTTCTCTTAACCACTGAGCCATCTCTCTAGACCCTTTAACAACTCCAAGAGAGTCAAGGCAGAAACACATAAGCCCAATTTCATTGAGTTGAAAACACGGGTTCCAGGAAAGTTGGATCACTTTCAAATCTCAAGTAATATTTAGCAGAACTGGAGCCAAATGGTTTTTTTGTCTTCTAATCCAGGAATGTCTTCTGATGGACAAGATCATATTTCTTGGCAGTCATAGAGAAAAAGACGATGACTGCATTTCTGCAAACATGAATATTTTTCCTCTTCTTTCCTCCCAACTAGATTGTTAGCTCATGGGTAGAACCTAGAGAGGAAGAAGAGATAAGAGATAACATAGGTTTTACCTAACAGATCTAATAAAGTTCTTCAGATAAAAAGAATAAATGGGAAATATAGAACTATACTATATATTTATAGTGCATAAAGATAGTAGGATATATAATACATGTGGTGGTTCGAATAAGAATGGCCCCATAGGCTCATATGTCTGAATGCTTAGTCACCAGGGAGAGGAACTATTTGAAAATATTAGGAGGTATGGCCTTGTTAGAGGAGGTATGTCACTGGGGGGGTGGGCATTGAGGTTTCACAACCACAGAACTGCCCCCCTCATCCTTTTGCCTATGGATCAGGATGTAGAATTCTCAGCTCCTTGTCCAACACCATACCTACCATGAGGATAATGGACTAAACCTCTGAACCTATAAGAAAGCCCCCAACTAAATGCTTTCTTTTATAAGGATTACCTTGGCCATGGTGTCTCTTCTCAGCAATAGAACAGTGACTAAGATAGTATAATAGTATATATGTGCTTATTATAGAATACATACTATAGGTATCCTATAAGGAATTGGTTAAACCAGTTATGGAGGGTGACAAGTCTCAAGTCCAGTAAGGGATTCAGAAGAGCTGATATCATTTTCCATCAAAAGACAGTAAGGGTGAAAACTGAAAAGTCAAGTAAGTCCACATTCAAGCATAAGTAGGGAGGGTTTCATGGCTTAGGGTAGTTGATGGCTTCTAAGGGAGGGAGAGAGTCACTTTTCTCTAAGGGTGTGGCTCCTAGCAAATCAACCACACTCCAGTGGATGGCCTTAAACTCATGAGTATATGAGCAACACAAATTTAAGTTCATGGATTATTACATAGAAAAGATAAAATGAAGTTGGGTATTGGTACAGTAGAGATGGATCTGGGAGGAGTCACTGGGAGAAGCTGAGGTGAATGTGATCAAAATACATTGTATGAAATTACAAAAGAAATAATTAAAATATTTTTGAAATATAAAAAAGGGAAACCAATAAGAGCCAATATTTCAGCTTGTGTCCAAAGGTGGGGGATGGGAAAATCCAATATCCTAGCACAAAGGATAGACTCCCTCTTGCTTGGTGAGGGTCATTATTTTCTATTCAGCCCTTCAGCTTATTGAATGGGGCCCATCATTATTAGGAAGAACAACCCATTTTTCTCTGGACCAAGCAAATATTAATTTCATCCAAAATATCTTCACAGACACACTCAGAAGAATATTTGACTAGCTCATGGCCCAAACAACTGAAACATAAAATTAAACATCACAACTAGTAAAAAATCTTCTTTGATCTTGGCATATCCAGGATCTGACAAATCCTTTATTTCATGGGGCATGTTCCATGGTTCTTCATAAATAGCCCCAGTGAGGCCTTTCAACTTCTTTTACATAATATATTTTCTCTAGTTGATACTAATGCATTCAAGGCTCAGGTGCAAGGCATTGGACTATTGGACCCCACAAAGACTCTCAGGAGACCAAGTATGTTCAAATATGCTTGGGAATTTTTTTAATTTATTATTTGAGAATTTCATATAATGTATTTTTTAATTCTTCAGAGCAACATATATATGAGTCTCAAATTTGGTCACAGAAAGTTTTTATTCTTGTCAGTGAGAATAGAGCTCAGTTGGAATACAGCTTTTTTCTCTCTCTGATCTCAATGTAGCAAGTTTCTCTTGCTAGAATGTGTGCCCATCCCACAAACTCAAGGCTTACAGGTCAAGCTTGCCATAGGGTTTTATTAAAGCAGCTATTTTGCTTGACTGAAGGTGGAAGACAACACTTTCTCCACAGTAGTGGTGGGAATGAGGGCCACAAACTCTTCCTCCTAAGAAACTGTGCTGTCAGGCTCCTTCAATCTCAATACATTAGCATCCTCGCGGTGAGCATTTAGATAAGGACCACAAAAGCAGTTCTTACCACCACCTTTGGTTTAAATGACGAATTTTATATTGTTTTAAATGCAGGATTTTTGTTCTGTTTTGTTGGTTTTTATTTGAGTTTTTTAATGAATAAACTGAGAATGTAAAAACATTGAGAGCTACTATCACCCTGCCAATTTCAGTCTAGAGATATTTGTCATAAGTATGTCATAGGTTCCATTAAAAACATCTTTTACACTCACACATACACACACACACACACACACACACACACACACCTTACTTCAAATGAAAGGGGAGCTCCCATTTAATTTTTGTATATGTGTTAGCTTTCTGTCACTGTGGTAAAATAAACAACTTACAGAAAAGAGAAACTTACTTGGGTCCATGACTTAGAGGTTTCATCCATAGTTGGCTGGTTCTGTTGATTTTGGGCCTGTGTTGAGGGAGAACATCATGGAGGGACTTGGGATGAGGCAAAGTTGTCTACCTCATGGTGGGCTAGAAGCAAAAAACAGAAAGAGAGACGACGTGAAAAGAGATGGAGCTCAGATCTCAGCATCCCTTTCAAAGACATACCTCTAACTTCCTCCCAACTGCCTTCACCTATGGAAACTTCTAGAACTTTGCAATGCTACTACAGTTTGGCAACCAAGCCTATAACACATGAGCCTTTGGGGAATGTTTCAGAGTCAAACTACAGCAGCGATATATGTTTTCACTGTTATTTTAAGTGATATGCTCCCCAAAGTTATAGTTACTCAGCCTTAGATGTCACCCCATACGGAATTCATTCCTTCCACAAATCACTGCTTCTACTGCTTCCCAGCAGTATGGAGTGCCCTCAGTGGCTTGGAAGTCTCTGCTTCATTGTCTCACCCATCAGAAGGTTCACCTGAGGGCTGAGAATGTATTCGATTTATCATTCTTTCCTCAGCTCCCAGCACAGTCTGACATGCAGGGTGAGCAACTTAGCCAACGGTTGGTAAATGAAGTGATCATTACAAGAGAAAGCTGTGTGTTTTATTGATTCAGTGACAAGTAGGGGATGGCACCATGCCCTCCAGGAACTTGATGTCTACTTGAGCATATTTTATAGCCCCCATTATATGATGCTGGAGAACAGGGCTGTGCTTTAGTCATCTCTATATTCCATCATTTAGCATAATTCTTAGCACACTCAGTGATTCTCAGACTTGCTTCTATGATGGGTAAAGGATAATAGGTAAATATCTCTAAAGGAATATCACACAATTGGTAGTGAAGATAAACTTCAATTGGAATTTTTCTTGAAATAATGGTGGTATGAACACGATTTTTTCCTCTGCCAAACATATAGAAATGTAATATTCAGTATGAGAGTTTTGAATATAATATTTGTATTCTTTGAGAAATTCATGCAATGCATTTGATCATATTTACCCTGCACTCCTCTCCTAACTCCTCCTAGATCCATTCCCCACCTTCCCAATCTCTCCCAACTTTATGTCGTTCTTTTCTTTCTCTAAAAACCCATTGACTCCAATTTGTGCTGCCCATATTATCATGGCTATGGGGTCATCCAGTGTAGTGTGGTGGACTTACCAGGAGCCACACCCTTAAAGAAAATTGGCTCTCCTTCCCCTAGAAGCCATCACCTGTCTATAGTTTCTCAGTGAGGGGTAAAGGAGCATGAGTCCCTTCCCCTCCATATTATAACACTGACTAGCTTGATCTTGTGCTTTATTCATAATAGCCAGAACTTAGATGTCCCTCATCTGAAGAATAGATAAAGAAAATGCGATACCTTTACATAATGGATTATCACTCAGCTGTCAAAAACAATGGCACCATGGAATTTGCAGGCAAATGGATGGAACTAGAAAAAAATCATCCTGAGTGAGATAACCCACAGAACCAAAGAAACCAAGTAACAAGGAGGGTTCAAGGGGGATGCATGGATCTTCCTGGGAAGGGGAAATAGAATAGATTTTGTGGGTGAACTGGGCGTGGGTTGGGGTAGGAACAGGAGGGGATCAGGTGGGGGAGATGGAAGGGGAAAGTATTGGAAGAGACAACTGGAAAGGAGAGGCATTTCAAGGTGATACAGAAACCTAATGCAATGGAAACTCCCAGGAATCTACAAGGGCGACCCTAGCTAAGACTGCTAGCAATAGGGGATACATAACCTGAACTGCCCATCTCCTATAACCAGGCAAGACTTCGAGTGGAGGGATTGGGACACCAACCAGCCACATAACCTTCAACCTACAATTTGTCTTGACTACAAGATATGCTGGGGTAAAGGTGGTGCAGAAATTGTGGGAGTGGCTAACTAATGACTGGTCCAGCTTGAGCCCTATGATATGAGAGGGAGCCCATCTATGACACTTCCTGGAGCACCAGGACCCAGAGGCTGGATAGCCCAGAGACCTAGCATAGAACCAAACATAACCGGCAAAAAAAAAAGTCAATGTAATGATGTCAAATGATATTCTGTATACCAATAGATTGGTGCTTAGCTCAATTGTCATCAGAGAGGCATCATCCAGCAACTGATGGAAACAGATGCAGAGACACACAGCCAAACATTAGGCAGAGCTTGAAGAATTCTGCAGAAGAGGGGGAGGAGAGATTGTAAGAGCCAGAAGGGTCAAGGACACCACAAGAAAACCCACAAAATCAACTAACTTGGGCTCATAGGGGCCTGCAGAGACTGAACCCACAGCCAAGGAGCCTGCATGGGACTGACTTAGGCCCTCTGCATAAATGTTACAGTATATAGCTTGGTCTTCCTGTGAGACTCCTAACAGTCAGAGCAAGGACTGTCTCTGACTCTTTCGCTGGTTTTAGGGACCCTATTTCTCATACTGGGTTGCTTTGTCCAGCCTTAATATGAGGGTAGGTCCTTAGTCTTATTGCAACTTGATATTCTATATTTGGTTGATATCCATGGGAGGCCCGCCCTTTTCTGAATAGAACTGGAGGAAGAGTGAATGAGGGGGCCAGCAGGGGGATGTGGGGGGAGGGACTAGGGGGAGAGGCGGGAGGACAAACTGTGGTCTGGATATTAAAAATGATGATGATGATGATGATGATGATGATGATAAATCATTTTTAAAAAAGAGAAGTGTGCACCCAAAAACCCTCTTTTCCTTATAACTGACCCAGTCTGTAGTATTTTTGACATCACACAACAGACTAGGATAAATGACTTAACAGAATCACTCTGTCCCAGATGTAAAACTTCGATTGACAAATTAGGCTTGTCAATAGGAAAATGTAACCTTCCTTGGGTAGTGGAGGTAGGAAAGATATAGGAAGGGTTAATCTTAGTCAGACTTAGAGAGCTTCTGTGGCTCAGTCACAAGCCCTACCGAGAAGTGTCTGTTCTAACACTGGGTCTGACTATGTCACTGTGGTATATTTTGGGCCCATAGTAAGGGGACTTGGTAGATAACAAAGAATAGAAATCCTGGATTTTCCTCATCGTTTCATTCAACTGTATGTTCATGTTATGCTCTTTAATTCCATTTGACTATTAGTTTGTGTCTTTTTTAAAATCCTTGAATTCTTCGAGTTTATAATTGTTCTTTTGAATTCTATGTCCTGTGATTTAACTTAGTAATTTTCATTAGAGAACATTTCTATAGGTTTGGGGAGAGATGTACTGTCTTGACCTTTCATATTGCTTTTTCAATGATACTGGCCATATGAGCATCTTTCACTGGTTGTATATATCTGATATAAGATTTTAGGCTGCCTCAGGCTAGGCCAGCATACAGGCTATGTGGCAAGGCCTAGAGATTGAGGATAGCACCATTAGAAGAGGTTCTAAGGATTCATGGGGGTGAATCTTTGTGCAGATGTGAAGCTCAGGATAGGCCTGGAAATTAGATACGGTACAGGTGGACTAGGGTGTGAGGGATCATCAGAGTGGACCTATGAACAGGGCATGCTACCAGAGATAAACATGGCGACTGAAAAGGATGAAGGCAGGTGCTGCTGATGGGTCTGTAGGTAAGGAGGGACCCTCATTAACGGTTGGTGAGTTGGAAAACTGATACAGTCATTCTGGAAATCAGTTTGGAGAATTCTCAAAACATTAAAAATAAATCTGCCATATGACCCAGCTATATCACCCCTTGGTATATGCCCAAAGGAGCTGACATCCTAACTCCATAGGTACTTGCTCAGCCATGTTCATTGCTGTTCTATTTACAACCTAATTGTCCTTCAACTAATGAATAGATAATGAAAATGTGATACACATACATAATGAATACTACTCAACTGTAAGTAAAAATGAAAACCTGAATTTTGCTACTAAATGGATGAAACTAAAGAGATCATATTGGGTGAGGTAACCTAACCCAGACTCAGAAAGACAAATGTCACATGCTATCTCTCTCATTTGTGGTTTTTAGCTCTGAATCTATAAATGTGAGCATATAATATGGAGTAACCACAGAAACAAGAAAAATAAAAAGGTACCAAGGAGGTGCAGAAGGAGCCCTAAGGTGGGAAATGATGAGTGTTATGAAGGAAGAAACTGGATAATGGGGTCGAGGCTTTAAATGGGAAGAAAAACAGAGGGTAATACAGAAGGAGAGTGAGGGAGGAGGGATAAATAACACTAGGGATGCTTGAAAAAGATATAAGGAGCCATTATTTTATATTTCCCTAAAATTGCATATAATACACAAGTATATGAGTACACACACACTATATACATATATATATATGAAGTTATAGATAGATAGATAGATAGATAGATAGATAGATAGATACATAGATACATAGATAGATAGATAGATAGATAGATAGATAGATAGATAGATAGATAGATAGATAGATAGAGATATAGATATATGAAGTTATGCCACTTGGAGTGACAATGCTCCCCATCCCCCACAAACCATGGACTATTTAACAAAAATCCTACTACTGTTCATGAGAAACATCTCAAGTTGTTGATCAGGGGAGTTCAAGATATCCCCCAAAACAATATAGGTTATTACTGTTACCCTTGGTTGTCTCCCAGAATGTGAAGGTAAGGCTCTACTGCTAAAGACATGAATTTGGAGAAATCAAGCTGGAACTAATCTGGAAGCCTCATTCTTAAGGAGTATCAGAAGGAGAGGAGTATTCTGTAACCCTACTCAACTACACAACTGTGAAGCCTATGAACTACAACAATAATTGGATTGGAAACATTTCCACAATGGTGCAATAGTAGCACTTTTATCTTAGAGGTAACCAATAGCTAATTGGAGGTAAGACCCACTCAACAGGAGGAAAACCATGTCTGGTACTGACTGGAAATGTAGCCATCTACCCACAGCTGGAGAGGTCATAGACATTAAAGGAGAACCTAGTACCACCATTTTCCTAAACAAGCATAATTTTCTAACTGCACTTTACATATTTATCCTTATGCATATAAATAAGTGTAGCTGTAACTTCTCATCAAATAAATTTCTCTTTGCAATAGGAGACAATTATAGAAAATCACAACCAGTCAAAATACAGAGAACAAGTTATCACGAAGTGTCCACTCCCATTTGATACATCTACAGCACAACTCCTGCACCTAAGGTTCAAGGAACAACGTGGAAGTGTGTGGTGATATTTTGTTTGTGCCCTCACAAATAAAACTTGCCTTAGATCTCAATACTTGGAAGGCACGCACCTTTAATCCCAGAACTTGCAGGGAGGAAACAGGAAGTGATACGACTGGGTGGAGAGAGGAAGTGATAGGATAAGGTAGGGTGGGAAGAGGAGCTTGGCCCCTTTCAGTCTGAGGATTCCTAGAGGTAAGAAGTCTTTCTATGGTTGCTGCTCTGCTTCTCTGATCTTTCAGCTTTCACCCTGATATCTGACTCTGGGTTTTTATTATTAAGACCAATTAGAACTCGTGCTACAGAAGTGGGGCAGAAAGATTGCAAGAGTCAAAGGCCCAAAATGTCTACCGTGAAATTGTGTATCCTAGAAATGACGAGGAAACTTCTCCCATATCTCAAAAATATGGCTGCCTGAAGAATGCCTGAACAGTTCCAACAACAGCTGACAACTTCGCACAGATGGGGAAACTTTCACTGGGTCCCACCTCTAGGTGAAGAGCTACAAGTAATTAACAAACGCTGAGAGTCAAGGATTAGACTTCCTTAGGGATAAGCCCTAATTGATCATCCAGTATGAAACGGTCATCCCTAGGAACATACACATGCAGGCAACACCGAACAACTGACTCAGCAGGTTGTACGAATGTATTTATACATTTTTACGTGTATGTAACAACAATGGTTTGTAAAAGGGAGGCTGTGAATTTGGGAGAGAGTAGGGGATATGTGGGAGGGATAGGAGGGAGGAAATAGAAGGAAGAAATGATGTAATTATATTTTAATTGAATAGAAGAGTAGAAAGACAGGGCCACATGATGACATCATTTGAAGTCAGTGTTGTACAGAAAAGTTAAACCAAGACACCACTGAGATTAGTTGATAGAATTTTTTTTAAAAAAGATGTTTCCAGGAAGCCAGCACTAATTATTCTAAGGCCCATTTTGTGCTACTTATTTTATAGCCTAGACTGGACCCTGAGGACAGTCATTTCTGAGTTCCCAACCTGGGTTATAGTTGGAACACTAACCCCATCTCTCATTATCACAAGGTGAGTAAATAGCTGGTACCAATGGAACAGCTAAAATAGTTTGAGGACATAAAATAGAGAGTTTCTCAATGTTATGTGCATATGAATCATGTGTATTTCTCTTTAAGTGTTTATTCATCCATTCATGGAGAAGTGTGGGGACCCACCTGCCATTTACACATGTAGAAGTCACAGGACAACTTCAGGAAGTCAGTTCTCTCTGGTCACCATGTAGGTCCTGGAGATCAAACTCAGGTTATCAGGGTTAACAGCAAGTGCTTCTACATGCTGAGCAATTTTGCTAGCACCAGATCTCTTTTTTAAATACATATTCTGAGATCAATCATGTTAAGTGAAATAAGCCAATTATCAAAAAGAAAAGTGTGACATTTTCTCTCATTTGTGACATCCGGGGAAAGGACATAAAAGCTCAACAGAGACTATTAGAGGTTTAGAAGGGAAAGGGAAGGGGAGAGAAAAGAGGATATAAGATAATAGAAGGAGCCACGAATATCTTATGCATATATGGAATGCAACAACAAAACCTATTTCTTTTTACAATTAGTATATGTTAATACAAATCACATATATTTTAATAAATAATAAAATACAATGCACGTTGTGCTTCATTGGGTCTGGAGTAGAAAGATTCTGCATCTAACAGAACATGTTTCTTTTTTTTTTTTTTCTGATACAGCACTCTTTCCACCAAGGCTTAGCTCCTGGGTTCCCATAATTTTATAGTCTCTATGTGAGGGCTTAAGATTTCAGAGGAAAGATACATTATAAATTTAAGGTAATTGATTTTTTAATCAATTTAATCATTACACTGAAGTACTTTCTTTTAAGCACTACACACTACAAGTAATCCTGTCTTCCTTCCTACAACCTATCAGAAATACATATTAAATCAAGAAGAAAAAAAATCAAACTATAAACAACAAAAACAAGTATAATTTGAGGGTGGGGGCCTGGAAAAACAGCTCAATGCAAGCACATGCACTCATGCAAAAAAAAAAGACACACTCATATATGCATAATTTTTTTAGAAATGAATGATTTTGGCAAAATTAGGTAACTAGTAATAATGACTTAAGCTATTAATATAGATCTAATGTAAGTATAGTGATAAAGTAACAAAATATATTTTATCTACTATTTTTCAGGTATTAGAAACACAAACAGCAATCACTATAATGAAGGAGCAGTGAGCCACCTTTTCATTCCCCTTCTCCTTTAAATATTAAAGAAAGGTCACTCTCCCAAAAGGTTCCATAATTTCCTATAGATCTTTAAATGACTCTAATGTACAGTGTAAACATTGTGGAGAGCCAATGTGAAGACTAAACCTCTTTCTTTACACAGAAAGAATCTGAGGCCAAGAAAAATTACATTATTCCTTAGTAATCAGAGGTTGGACCTCCCAACTTATAACTCAATGCATGGGTGGCATGTACCTCTGCCTGACTACAAGATTTTACAAAAGGGGATTTTATAATATCTAGACCTAGTAATAAATTAATGAAGAATAGGTAAGGGAGTATAAACAAAGCAAGGGTCACAATGAAGTGATGATAGTTAGAGCCAGCTAATGGGTATATGGGGGTCCTGGCACTGTTCCCTCTACTTTTCTATATATTAAAAATTATCTTTAATACTACTGCTTTTTAAGATTATTGTATTTGATGTGTATGAGTGTTTAGCCTGAATGCATATATGTGCACTATAGATCTCAGAAGAAGACATTGGATCCCCTGGAACTGGAGTTATAGATATTTATGAGCTACTGTGTGGTGCTGGGAACTGAATTCGGGTCCTCTCCAAGAGCAACAAGTGCTCTTAACTGCTGAGCCATCTCTGCAGTCCCCAACACTGCTTCTAATATCAAAAAAAAAGCTAAAGGAGAATTCTGTACTTCTGCCTAACTCTATATCAGTGCATCAACTGTAATTAGCTTTCATGGGTTTGAGAAAACTTCCCTGCTTAACTCTAACTGGAAACATGACAACAATCTGTCAGCCTCTGTCACTCTCTGTAACTGCAATCAGTGTCAATTTCTGGGGTGTAATATTCCCTAAAATAACAAATGAATAACAAACAACAAAACAAAAAGTTATCTCAATTCATTTCTAAACATGTTACTAACAAATTGAAAGGTTCTCACTTCAAATCAGTCATAAGTTTTGGAAAGTCAAGTACGTAAAACAGACTTGACTTTGGTGAGATGAAAAGTATCCAAGACAGAAGCAGCAATAATATATATGAAAATATTATCACATTGTTGTTGGGTGCTTTGTCCTATAAACGTCACTTAGGTCAATACAAATAACTTGCAATTTTTCTCTCTTGTTGCCCTGTTTTTCAAAGTGGAGGATTGATATGTCCAAATATTACTGTTGGATTGTCTGTTTCTAAATCTAATTGTGTCAGTATTTGTTTAATGTGCAGGTGTTTTTTGGCTTATAATTGTATTGCACGCAGATGAACCCATTCTGTTTACTTGCTTGTTTGTCCTGTTTTCATTTGTTTGTTTTTATTTTATCTTATTTTATTATTTTAGGTGCCTGTTTGCTTTCTAATGAGAAAGAAAAAGAAAGGCTATAGAGTTGGGTGGTGGGGATGTGGAGATGTGGAGAGGACCTGGGAGGAGTTGGCAGAGAGGAAATCATAATTAAAATATATTGTATGAAAAAAAACTATTTCCAATTAAAATAATTGAGGAAAAAAGAAAGTATCCTAAAAATATATTCAATATACCTGACATACTGTTTGGCTACATGAACTTTTTCCCTGTGAGCCTCCCAAACCTTCCTTTCTGAATGGCTTTTACTAACCTTGGCAATTTTCCATGAATCTTAATCACAGATCCTTAAAACACACCCAAAGTAATCACCTTGTTTCAAACCTCTACAGGGTCCTCTGTATTCCAAACATATACTTTCTTACCTCCACTCAGAGGTAGCATTCCAATAAGGTAGCCAGGATAAGTCACCTCAACCAGCATCATAGGCTCGTTCTCCACCTATAGATTCAGAGGAATGAAGAGTCCAAAGTGTCTGGCCAGCACCCTTAACTTTAGTAACATGATCACTGTTGTTTCTTGTGATGAAAGAGTTCCAACTATGGCTTTTACAACTAAGACTTTTGAGCAGGAACAGCATAAAGCCACAAGAATAAGAAGCACAATTTTGGCTACTAGATCAGTGAAGATAATTGTGGGTGCTGCTGCTCTCGCTTCTACCCCCTTGATTCCTGGACGAGTCAGTCTTGGACATGGGAGCACTATGGATGCTGTCACAAAGTATACAAAGCCCTCTAGAAGAATCCTCCTGGATATGCAAGGCATTGCTATCTACATGGCAGTGTAACTGAGACTTTAAAAGGCCACCCAGTTTTATCAAGCTAGCTGGTTCAGGATACGTAGCAGAAACTTCTCCTGTTGTGGACCCCACCAAAAATGAGCAGACTTTCAGGTCACTTCACTGCTGGCTAGGATAACCCACTCAAAGTGATAAACGCATTGCCTTCAAAATTCAGAGCCCTTCTTTTAGTTGCAGGAGCACTAACATGCAATCAGTTATTCTTCACCTTAGAAGGATATCTCTATCCCATACCGCCAGACCTCTAGAATTTTCATTGATATATAAGGACACTGAATTCTTGTCAGATTTATTTTTCATCCTCCTTGCACAAAAACGATATTGCTTTTTTATTAGGTTTGCTCAGAAAGCATACCAAATTGTAGTTTTCATTGTGGCATTTTCAGTTATGCATTGTTCTTATTCATCTCATTCCCCTCTCCTGTCCAGCTGACCTCTTCCTGTTGGTGCCTTTGCTCCCTTGCAATAGCCTCGCTGCCTCTGCTTTCATATCATATGTATTCCATTACCTTTTCTTTCTTCCTTTTCATCATCTTCCCCCTCCCTTAAAGGTTTTTCTCCCCTCCCCCGATGTTCTCCTTTGTAGTTTCATAGCCCACACCTCACTACATACATATATACATACACATAATACATACAAATTACAGTCTAAGATCTGCATATGAGAGAAGACATGCAATATTTGTCTCGGATCCTGGCTTATTTTATTTAACAAAATGACCTCCGATTACATCTGTTTCCCTACAACTGTCATAATTCTATTTTTATTTATGGTTGCATAAAGTTCCATTGTGTATACATACTGCAGTTTTGTCATGCATTCATCTGTGAGTAAATATCTGGGCTGGCTCCATTCCCTAACTATTGTGACTAGAGCAACTGTAATCACGTATATGTAAGTATCACTGTGGTAGAACTTGCGTCCTTTGGGCACAGATTCAAGAATGACATACCTGGGTCTTTGGTAGCTGTATTTTTATTCTTTGGAGAAACATCCATACTGATTTCCATAATGACTGCACCAGTTTATATTGCCCACTAGCAGTGAGTAAGGGACCCCCTTAACCCATATCTTCAGCAACACTTCTCATTTGCTAACTTAATGTTAGCTATTCTGACTGGGGTGAATTTCAAACTAATTTTAATTATAAAAAGTGTTCAATATTATGAAAACAGCATTGCTTTTAGTTTACTGCTTTTTCGGGTACAGGCAGTTCTGCTGGCTTCTATTTAGGCTTTGTTACATCATGGCTCTCATACATAGGTCAACGAACGAATGACCTATCATGGATTCTGACAAGGGTTAAGTGTATCTATTCCAATTTTGTATTCTGAAACCGACACATTTCCACAAAATGGGTTCAAGGAGTCATTTTATCAACTGTGAGATTAGCCATGAGCTAAAATTCCATTTATCATCTGAGCTTCACTAACCTCTGGTCAACTATTAGTTCACAATGATATTTTTAGTTTCCTGGAACTAGTGTCAGTTCAGAACCCATGTTCAATAGACTCTTAAAGTTATATTATTAAAATTTCACAGTATAAAGTTACCCTAGTAAAATCCTGTAGGTTCCCTTGGGGAAGACTGGAAGAAAAATTACTGGTGTAACTTTTGGGTGATGTACTTATTGAGTCCATATTCATAAATTCTGATCCAAGTGTATGCTCCTCCCAACATTGTCTTATATTCTTAGTATCCATTCCTATATTTTCCCTCTCAGCAGAAGCTTGTAAAAATGAGACAACTTGAGTGATTATTTTGGAATTTTGCCTACCTCTTCATAGATCATATTTTGAACCTTATATTTATAGGTCTGTAGAGACTTAATAGTTATATGTTTGCAAGCAAATAGGGGTTGTAGAAGGCAGTGAAGATCAATATTTTATTCTTAGTAACTGCCTCAGAGTTCATCATAATTTCTTCCAGTAACTCCAGGTTAATCCCCTTATAGAGGGATAGGAGGAATAATATGACCAGGGGTGGTATTATATTAGCTACTCTCTAATTCTGGTGAGGAGACCACTTCTACTAGCAAAGGTGACTCACTAGAATTTATTGGCTCAGAGTTCTATCTTTATCAGAGTTGTCTCATACATCTTCAGTCCAACTTACAGGATCTTGTTCTTTTTCAACCAATGCTTTCATTTCAATGTGGCATATCCTACAGGCTTGAAAGTTCAGCATGTGTGGAAAGTCATCCAGAGTGATCTTCAGCAGTCTTAGTCCTGAAGACACAAGACTAAGGTCTCCCTCAGGGCACACATTTTCATGACACTTCAGTTGGAAACTCAAGTCCTTGAGTTCAAGTTTTTCTTTCTGAACTTTGTCCAGTGACATTAGGAGCAAAAGGCTGATTTTATTTTACTCATTGGTTTTCCAAAGCTGTCCTGCTACATTATATACACATTCACCCAAGCCCTTCATTCCTATAAGTGGTAAATGGCTGAGTAAGAGTATCCAGTGCAGAAATGTTATGCATCTTCTCTGCAAAGTTACACGTAGACAACTGATGCTCTCTTCATTACTACAATCAGAATCATTAGCACCTTAAATTTCACTTCATATTTCAGAGCCAGTTCCATAAACACTAGGACCAATTCATAAAACTCACCATCAATATTTTGTTTATCTAGAACCAACCTCAATGCCAAAGTCTGTTAGTTACAGTTCTCCACAGGATGAGAATAGAATGGAGATGACAGATAGATAGACAAGCAGACAGACAGACAGATAGATAATAAACATCTATTTCTATAAAATATAAAGAGATTTATTATAAAGTATCACAATGAGTGCTTAGAAACTGATTTTCTGGGGATCTCCAAGAAGGAAAATAAGAGGGGACAGGGGGGTGTTGCATAAAAATTAATGCATATATATATATGTATGTATGTATAAAAATATCACAATGGATCGCATTTCTTTGAGAAAAAGAGAAGCTGGTCTTGCTTAAACCCCTCTGAAAACTACAAATGGGATGAAAGCCAGGCACTTCTGCCTTCATTTTGTGTCTGTCTCCCTTACTTTGGGTAAGATTCCTCCTTGAATCTGTATAGACATACTAATCACTCAGTCAATCAATATATTTGCCTGTCTATGTGTCTGTCTGTCTGTATGTCTTATTCCCCTTCAAGGAGAAAAGCACAGAGAAAATTCATTGCCCTAAATCTGTGGTCACCTTGAATTGCAGGACTAGCAAAGCCTTGCAGGACATAACTCCTTCCAAGTGGGGGCAATTATATATGGTGTAAGACTCCTGGAGCATAAGTAATTATCTCATGGGAACCACATTGCTCCTTTCAAGCAATGACAAATGACCGGGATAGCAAGATAGCTTCTTCGGACTATCTTGAAGAACCAGAATCGAGATAATGACCAACCAGACCATACATATACTGAGAGGCTAGAGGCATAGCTCAGCAGTGGAATGTTAGCCTAGCATGCTCAAGGACCTAGGTTAGATTCACAGCACTGCTGAGAAAGAGAAAGAGACAGAGATAGAGAGAGTGATCGCAGATTGACTAGAACTACTTAATCATGCATGTCTCCTTTCCCCAGTTCTTCCTCTATTTAAATCTAAAACACATTGAAGATGAACCTCTAGTCATTGGACTTCTCTGTACCTCTTCACAATGCATGCATTAATGAAATCTCCTTTCTCTACTTTTCACCATTACTCAACTCCTTAAGTGACATAGCTGGATAGCTGGTAGAGTCTAATTGGTTAGGACTGCCAGGTCAGGGCTTTTGTCCTAAAAGTCCTATTATAATGAGCTATGTAACTGTGGTGGCTATGTCCTCCAAACTGCCACCTATAAAGTGGAGACTCAAGAAGGCCACTAGTGTGGTTTGAAGACCCAACAGGCAGAAAGCTAATGGAATTGATTCTAATTCAAGTCTGGAGAGCTAAGAATAAAGAACGCCGAAGGGAAGAATACTATGCCCCAACCCAAGCATCCAGGGAGGAATGAATTCAAACTTCTATGTTTTTGTTGCATTCAAATATACATCAGATGGAATGATACTCACCAACAATGAGGAGGCCCATCTATTTCATTTAGCTCATCAATCTGAATGTTGATCTCTGCAAGATATACCTCACAGACACACCAAGAAATATTGTTTTATGCATGGAATATCCATGTAACTTTTAGTCTAGTCAAGCAAACACCTTAAATGAAATATCACAAATATTTAAATCCTATTAGGAAAGTATGGCACTGCCCATTTATACTTACTAACTTATTTGTATGTCTCTGTGTGTATGTGTGTAGGTGTGTGTAGAGCACAGAGGTGGCTGTGTATGTATGTGTGTAGGCACATGTGGAAGTCAGAGAGAAACCTGCAGGAGTCAGGTCTCTCCTACCATTGGATTCCAGGAACGAAACTCAGATCAGCAGCAAGCACCTTTACCTGTTGACCCAGCTTAGTAGCTCTGTCCCTGTTTTTATATTACCGAAGCTTTGAGTGATAGAGGGTAGAAGCACTTTATGTATTCACACACCACAATCAGATACAAATTAGTTTTACTTCACCAAGAGTTGTGGACCATCTCTAAAGATACACATTTGACTTAATTGCACTTCTGTATAGTATTTACCCCATTTCACAACTGGACACACATAGGAAATAATGGTTGTCAGCACATGGAGGCAAAACGAGCCAGGTTTCTTGTAGCTAGAGCAGTCTGCAGTGGCTTGAACCACTCTAAAACGCGACCCACCTGAGGCTGAGAGGTCAGCATGTCTTCACACCAGATTGGAATCTCTGTTCTACTGCTCTAACACTCTCCTTTAAAAGAGAAACATGGAGTCTAGAGATCACACACTACCTAACACTGGGTATTCCCTTTATCTCTCACAAATGAGACTACTTCTAAATCTCCCTTTACTTTCCAGCCTAACGTGAAGGTCATATGAGATGATGAATATGAAAATGTCTTGTTCGGCTATAGAAAAGATAAGAATGCTATTGTTCGGTCCAGGGGGTGCTATTTAAACTCCAGGGAGAAGCTTCATCACTACAAACTAGAAACCAGTGTGTTTTATGTGGCCCATACATGCCGCCCATTTATTCTGCAGGTGCTTACTGGGTGCTCTGTGCTCTAAAAATACACTGTGCTAAGTGATCAGTGATGAACATAAAATTGTTCTTTCCCATTAAGACTGATTTTCCTTTCATCATAGTAGCAAGTATTCCCCAGAGCTAGTTATAAACACAGTCTTTGGTCAGTGACATTTTGTATTCATAATCATGGTTTTTGAAAGCCAAACAATGAACAAAAGCCCAATATTTCAGAAAGTCAGCCAATCATAGCAGACACACTCTAGCAGCCTTGTTTCATGGATAGTTATAAAGTCCCCAAACCCTTTTTGCCTCTAAAAGTTCATTAATTCAGGAACTTTTGGTATTTTCCAAAACACTATATATGGAAAACCCTTTAGTAAGAGGTTTATTTTGTCTCACTTAATTGGAAATCTATGTTTCATTTCTACTATTGAGTAGTATTTTCAACTGTACTAACAAGTGTTATATTAATGAGCCTAAAAATATATATTTATCTTATGCTCACTTCCTCCCAGCAAGCTGAGACCTATTACCTCAAAAACCAATAGACAATACACTCCAATATCTACTCATCTAATAGTTTTTAAATAAATCCCAAATAGACTGATCTTTTTGCCAACATAAGTTCCTTCCTACTCTATATATCTTG
The DNA here is from genome assembly GCF_949786415.1 of Peromyscus eremicus. NCBI lineage: Eukaryota > Metazoa > Chordata > Mammalia > Rodentia > Cricetidae > Peromyscus > Peromyscus eremicus. The sequence goes on from NC_081439.1 coordinate 108,625,031, forward strand.
CAAAACGACACCTAACACCTATTGACCACAAATATGGAAAAACATTGAGTTTATAAATGAAGACGTTTGCTCAGTAGGTACAGTACTCGCTCAACAAATTTGAGGACCTGAGTTCAGGCCCGTAGCATCTACATAAAGGCAAGATTCAGAGGTATGCACTTGTAACCCCAGTAGTGGGGAAGCAGATGAGAATATCTGGGGATTTCTGGCCAGCTAGTCTAGCCAACCTGGTGAGCTCCAAGTTCAAAAAAAAAAACTGTCTCAAAAAATAAAGTAGATGATAGTACAGTCACTAAGATCAACAATTATAAATGGGACTTCATGAAACTGAAAAAGTCCGTATAGCAAAGGACATCGTCATTTGGACAAAGTGGCAGGATACAGAATGGGAAAAGATATTTAGCAACTACACATCTGTTAGAGGGCTAATATGTAAAATACATAAATAACAATAAAAATTGGACATCAAGAAAACAAATAACAGCTGGGCAGTGGTGGCACACGCCTTTAATCCCAGCACTCGAGAGGCAGATCCAGGTGGATCTCAGTGAGTTCGAGGCCAGCCTGGTCTACAGAGCAAGATCCAGGACAGTCACCAAAACTACACAGAGAAACCTTGTCTCAAACCCCCCCACCAAAAGAAAGAAAACAAATAACCAATTTTTAAAGTGGTGTACAGAAAACTAAGAAAAGAGTTCTCAAAAGATGAAATACAAATACATGAAAAACACATAAATAAATGTTCAACATCCTTAGCCATCTGGTAAACATAAATTAAAACTACTTTGAGATTTTAATTACCCCAGTCGGAATGGCCAAAATCAGTAAAACAAATAATACCATGTGCTGACAAGGATTCAGGAAAGAGAGAACACTTACTCATTGCTTGTAGGAGTGTGAACTGGTATAGCCACTATGGAAATCAGTGTGGCAGTTCCTCTGGAAGCTAGGAATAGATCTATCTCAAGATCCAGCTATGCCACTCAGGCATATACCCAAAGGACTCTAGATTCTACCTCAGAGAATTACTCATTCATGCATTCATGTTCATTACTGTTCTAGTCATAATATCCTGAAAATGGAAACAGCCTAAATGTCTATCAATTGGTGAATGAATAATGAAAATGTGGTACAATAAGACAATGAAATATTATTCAGCTGTTAAGAAAAAATAAATCATAAAATTTTCAGGTGAATGGATGGAGCTAGAAAAAATCCTGAGCGAGGTAATCCAGACCCAAAAGACAAATGTTTTGTATTTTATCTTATATTTGGATGTTATGTGTGATACAATCTGAAAAACCACAAAGGTTAGGTACCTAGTAAGGGACCAAAGGGCAGGAGAGGCTCTTTGTAGGAATGGAAAATAGAATATAGTATTGTGGAGATACAAATGGAAAACTGGAATAGTAGCGAGTTTAAATGGGTACTGCGTGGGAGAAGAGAGTAAAAAAGAGAAGACAGAGAGGTCCAACTAACAACTAACATTAAAGCCTTGCGAACCAAAGGGAAACCTACTAATATAGAAGACATCCCAATGGAATCACCATATAATGGAGGAGACAATGCCACCAAGTAAAACATCTACTGCTAAGAATGGGTTACATCTTGTTGAGTCATTGGCCAAAGATATCCTGTGGAATGCCCTAAACATCACAGGCTATTGCCAAGGCTACTGGTTGTTCTACAAAGCCTGATGGTGAGGCCCTATTGTTAAAGACAACGTTTACTTATGTTAGTGAACACAGAGAAGTTGAGCTGGTGCCCAACTAGCAGTTTCACTTCTATTATTGGCTAGCACTCACAGAGCTAAAGGACACTCTGCATGCTACCAGAAGAGAAAGGTAATTATCAACATCACCCAGGTACAAGCTCCATGATCTGCAACAGGGATCTGTCTGCAAGATATGCTAGTCCAATCATGGCACAAATGTTATGGAAATAACCAACCACTTTTTGGTTGGATTTAAGGCCCACTCCATAAAGTAGAATCCATATCTGACACTTCTAAAGAGGCGAAGAACCTGAGAGTAGATAGGGCATGGGCCTAGGGAAATACCCAATACTATTATTCTGCTAAAGGAACATAGCAAAAATGACATATTGCTCTACACATAGATCACCCAAACCTCATCAGAGAAGAGTCTTCTTGCAGTAGATGGGAATTAATACTGAGACTGACAACTGGACAATGTGCAAAGAGTAAGAGATTTTGGAACACTCAATCCTAGATAGAATGTCTTCATCAAACCCCTCAAGGCTCAGGGTTCTATACAAAAGAGAAATTGGAAAGACTGTAAGAGCTAGAAGTGATGCATGACTCTAAGAAAGTAGTGTCTTTCAGACACAAGACTTAGGTACTCATGAGCCCTTGGGGACTGTGGCAGCACTCATAAGACCAGTATAGGTTCATGCCAGATAGAGCCTCAGCACTTCAAGAGGGAATTAGACAAGGAGTGCCACCCCTAACCACGAAGCTATTTGCAATTGATACCCACTAGCATAGGAAAAATCTGTTTTCACCAATGGTGTGTCATTGGGTTTGGCAACCATATCCCAGGTTCTATGCCAGTAGTAAATGGTCCACACAGGTCGGCTCCACAGGGGTTTTGTTTTTATTGTGTATGTATGTGGGGGGTCACATGTGAGCATGTAGACTTTTTGCTTTGACTTTTCTTTTTATTGAGTTTCTGTTTGTTTTGATTTTCAGGTTTTTTTACTTCTTTCTTTTATTATTATTAAGAAATTTTCTATTCATTTTACATACCAACCACAGATCCCTGTCTCCCCCTTCCTCCCGCCCCCAGCCTTCCCCCACAATTCACCCCCCATTCTCACCTCTTCCAAGGCAAGGTCTCCATTGGGGAGTCAGCAGAGCCTGGCACATTCTACTGAGACAGATCCAAGCCTCTCCCCTCTGCACCAAGGCTGCACAAGGTGTCCCACCATAGGCACTGGGCTCCAAGAATCCCACTCATGCACCGGGGATGGATCCTGATCCCACTGCCTGGGGCACCCCTAAAGAGTTAAGCTAAACAACTGTCTCACCTATCCAGAGGGCCTAGTCTAGTCCCATGGGGGCTCCTCAGCTATTGGTTCACAGTTCATGGCTGGCCATCTCTGTAAGTTTTCCATCATGATCTTGATGTCCCTTGCTCATAGAATCCCTCCTCTCTCTCATTGTTTGGGCTCCTGGAGCTTGGCCTGGCACCCAGCTGTGGATCTCTGCATCTGCCTTCATCAGTTACTGGATGAAAGCTTTATGATGACAGTTAGGGTATTCACTAATCAGATTACCTGAGGAGGCCAGTTCAGGCACCCTCTCAACTATTGCTAGTAGTCTAAGGTGGGGTCAACCTTGCAGACTCCTGGGAACTTCCCTAGCATCCTGTTTTGTAAGGGTTTTTTATTAGGTTTTTATTTGTTTTGATTTCTATTTTTGTAGGGGTTTCTTTCTGATAAAGAAAGAGAGACCATAAAGTTGGGTAGGGAGCTGGGGAGGATATGGGAGGAGTTGGGGGAGGAGAAATTGTGATCAAAATATATTGTATGAAAAAATTAATACAAAAGAAAAAATCAGAAGGAAAGTGACTGAAAAAGATGCCTGGCATCAACCTCTAGCTTCCATACACATGTGCACGCACATTTGTGGACACCCATGGGTGTGCACACACACACAAATGTACATAATGTACACACAAATAAATGAAAACGAATAAATACATTTTGAAAGATGCTGGGTCACTTCTGATTTTTCAGAGATCTCTGACCTGGAGGTTCCCCAGTGTGCTACTTACTGAATGACAACATTCAGAAATGTAAGAACTCCATTCCTTTCTTCTCTCACGTAGATGTTCCTTGTTCTCCCTTTCTTTGTGGCTCCAGTACCACAGATTTTAAAGGTCTTACACTGTGAGGGGCTTTCCCATGTTCCACACACAAACTGTCAATATAGCACTAAAATAAAACTTGTTTCATGTTTCTGCCACTTCATTGTCAATTCTTTTCCTTTGATAAGGCCTAATACACCAGCCAAGTCACTACAAAGGGAAATTATACTGGCTAGGCTTTCTACCCTAGAGCACTAGTTCTCTACTAAAGGTGGGATAACAATACATCCTAGCAGATCAGTAGCCAGACTTTAAAACGGAGGGGGAAGAAACAGGCTGCTGAGTGAATGTGTACTTATTAGGAATAGCTTCCTGGAAGAGTTTAAAGATAGCCAAGCAGAGAAACGGAAAGAGAAATAAAAAGATGAAGCTAGAGGAAACAGCCCAAACCACTTATAAATGAGGTGTTTTTAAACTAAAATTCTTAAAGGACTTCATAGAATTAGGTTCCCTATGATGAGCCAAATACTCAAAGCCAGTTTCTACCAAATGGATCCACAGCTAAGAAGTGTCTCAAAGGTGTTTTTCATTCTCCCAGTGGTCACTGGAGTATGAATGCTGCGTATGAAAGTGATTGTAGGCAAGCAATGTGTGAATCATGGTACAAAACAGCTTGATGACCCACTTTGTCCCTAGGTCTAAATAACCCTGAGGAGAAATAACCTTTATAAAATAGAGAGGAGAGATTATGTCCCACCATGGCGTCTCAAACACAAAAGAAATGGTTGTAAATATTCTGTGATTTCACTGGCAACAGCAGTTGCTCTCAAGAAAATAAAACTATCTTTCTCCTGCTATCATAGGCTTTGCAAAGCTATCCCACTGCCCTGATCAGGCTATTCTCCCTAAAACAAAGTAACTTTTAATAAAGCAGGTTGGTGGCAAGGAGAACCTGATATGATCGCACACCTGTTATAATAGGATTTAATTCTGCTTCAGATGTGCTAGTTTTAATAAAAAAAGGATTGAGCAAATCAAAAATAAATTACATTGAAAGGTCAGGCTTATTGCTTGTACAGTTATGTTAACTCCCCCACCGACACTTTTAGAGACTGTATTTATGAGACCTTTTGATTTGGTGAGGCAAGGTATAAAATACATCTACAATTTCCCTATTATTTGCACCAGTATTTCATTCTCAAGTGTCAATTCCAAGCACTTAAGTATGGCATTCTTTAACAGGAGTAAATCTAAAAAGTATGAGTTGCTTACAGAATGCTGCTACTCAATATATTAATAAAACAAGCCTTTCTATCCAGTGAAAAGTTAGGAAAAATTTCCTTCCAGAGTTTATACAGCATGATAATTCACTTTATTACACATGGAACATTTATTAAGAATATGTCAGTTACCCCTTTAACACAATATCACCTCATCCAGCAGGAGAGACTGCTTAATTTCCTAATCAGGGATGAATAGACTAATGACCCATGAAGGGTTATTTTCCTGGTTATTTCTACTGGGACATTCAAGTGTGTATAGGGTTTTGGTATTGTGCTGAGCTTCAACTTAACTAGAAGCATTACCATAAGGTGAGTCAAATATCCTTCCTCACTCCTAAATTAGTTTCAAAGTCTATTCAAAAAAACCATAGTTGACTGGAAAAGCTCTCTTCTTTTACCACCAAATTAGTAACTGTGGTCCAATGCCAAAGACACAAAAAGGACATAAAACAACTGTAGTGTAGCAGAACTTAGAGGAGGAGAATAGGATAAAATTCCAAATCTAGATCCCTACTGCCCTTGATGACCTCGGAAAATGACACAGTAGCTCTGTGACTTCATGCAGAGTAACATAGTCTGTAAGGAAAGCTAGGGAGATTCAGAGAGAGTGGTCACAGTGACATACTTAGAAAAAGGCTAGATACCTGAACTTCTGGGAATGACTGAGAGAAACCAGGCTGCCCCTCAGTAACAATGGACACATATGTCTGTCTATTTCACATGCCTGTGAAAGCCACATGTGCCTTCTGTATATACTGAGAGCAGCCCAGCAGCAAAAGTTACTAGGTAAAAGCAAGTCTAACCAGTATAAAACCAGGGGCATCTCCCAACCCCCAACAGACATCTAGTCACCTGACTCACAGGCAGAAGGGAAAAGGATGGAGAAGGATCTCCTAGTTCTTCCACTCAGCCATCTAGACTGCAGCATGCTAAGGAATTTTCTTTGAGCTAGATTAGATTGCAACTCTTAATGGACTAAAGTTTAGTCACTGAAAAGAACCAGGAGGTTACAAATTTGAAAAACAACTCAACAAAGCAAATATTAAATCAATATCTGGGAAGCATGAAACATTTATATACTAATGCCCCTCTTCAGTGAACCATTTATGAATTGCCCTAGGGAGGAAAGGTGCCTCCAGAGAGGATGTAGAAGTACAGTGGTTATTCTTCATGCCCTTCATGTCACAGATTACAAGCCTGTATAAATATTAGGGCCTTACATCACTACTCCTGAGTTTGTCAGTCCTGGATTTATGAGTGCCTATGACAAAATGCAGTCCCACATAAGAAATGACAAAATGGACTTTCTGTGGCTCAGTTGCCACTTGCAGAATTGGAGGAAATCTAGCCCCATCTAAATCGTTTCTGGTTCAAGTCATAGTGGAGACTAGATGAGGATGGATCCTTGGGTTGTTTTGCAACTCCTGCCTTAGACCTTATTTCCACATCATCTCTGAATGCTAGATCTGGACCACACTCTTCAAAAACAATACACTGTTGATCTTCAAAGAAGTTACTGCTGTTTTCTGCAACAGCAATGGTGCTGGACATGCCATCACCACCACTGCCACAGTTCTCTTCTGTCTTAATACTCTTAGTCTTCAATAGAAATACTACACCAGAATGTGCCAGTACAGTCCAGTACTCCATGCCCTCCCACTCCCTTGGACTCTGACATTTGTCCCAAAAGTATATGACTGAAACCTGTATCCCGCAATGCACCTAATGATATCTCTCTCTCCCTCTCTCTCTCTCTCTCACTCTCACTCTCTCTTTCTCTCTCTGAATATGCTAACATTATCCTTGCACAAAGTTGGTGGTCCCCATTTCTCTTTATTACCAGAGTGATCTACAATGATTAGACATTTACTGCATCTTGTAACATCAAGCACTTCGTTACTGTTGTAGTAATACATGCAATCATCAAAATTAACCTATTAGGTAATCCCTGGTAAGAATTCATTATGCCTGGAAAAAAACAAAAACAAAAAGTAACAATGCCTTAAACAACATAAGAATTTCACTTCCTCTCTTATTTTAGTAGAACTGGTAAGATACCCCACTGTGTCACAGACCTCTATTTCAGTTTCCCTGTCCCCTCCCTGTCAGAGCCTTCTACTACACTCCCATTGCTAGCTCATAGTCCTAGTTGGCTGGCTATCCATTATGCTCTCATTATCATAGAATGAGGAAATACCATCATTCATTCTTAGGTTGCTCTTGTTTGATTTTTGTTTGGGGGAACTTGTTTTGTTTTTGAAATAGGATCTCACTCTAGTCCTGACAACCCTATAGTTTACTACAAAGTGGAGCTGGTGCCAAACTTATAGAAAACTTCTGACCTCATCCTCCTGAGTTCTGTGATTACAGACAAAAGATAACATGGTACTGATAATTTGTTTGCAGAAGTTTTGTCACATTGGTCACACACAATAACAAAACTGGCTGGGAAATGTAGTCTTTAACATAGCTGGAAATACGTTATTGGTGGGAAAATAGGCATGAGTTCATCTCTCAACCTTCATTAGACAGGCAGTGATTACAGAGACAAACACCTGTACTGTCAACGTTCAGAGAATAAGAGAATATGGAGTTCTCAGCTTGAAATAGGACATCCACATCACACCCTCTTCCTCCAAGGCTCAAAAATCGTCTCAGAAGAGGGGGGAGAAAAGCTGTAAGAGTCAAAGGGAGTAGACATCTTCAGTGAAACAATATTTGCCAAACATGAACTCACAGCTGCTGGGACTGCATGAACAAGATTTGTACAAGATCAAGCCAGCCGAACTCCCAGCATATATAGGAGAGGGGTTCATGAAGTCCCAGCCCTATTTGAGGAGCTATTGGCAATGGATGGCTGCTGAGGAAGGGAGAATCAATTTTCTAGAGGAATGTAGTCCCTGAAAAAACTACCCATGATCCAGTTCCCATGCATGTATAGGTAACACCAAGTGGGTCAAATGAATATCAAAAAAAAAAGAAAAGAAAAAAGAGAGAGCCTGTTACATTGGTAGGGGAAACTGGGTGGGGTGCGGGAGAAATCAGGGCTGGGACTTGGGGTAGATATAATCAAAACATATTATACACATGTACAAATATTAAATATTTTTAAAGATGAATGGAGTGGCCTACCTGACTCAGAGCAAGCACCAACACGTGAACAAACTCAACTTAAACCAGTTGATTCACAGGCTCGTGCATAATAAATGCTTTATGTTCAAGTCTCCAAGTTTTTACCAGCAATGTTAACTACTATGCTACCATATCTACTAACAGCCTTTCTGTGTAGCTGCTAGCATCCTCCTCACTTTGCAACAAACTGAGCTTCTTAGTGCCTAAAGCCACACAGCTGATTGGTTGATACAGGAAAAGCTGGGATTCTAAATAAATGATTGTAGTACTACTCTAATGGGGAAGTAACTACCTCCTTATTCCCCAGTGGCCAAATGCTAAATGTTCAACAACTAGCTCTCAGGAGGAAAATCTACTGGTGTGCAATGCTTGTTAATTCCATGGTGTAAATAGTCTTATCATGGCCAATCTCATGCTTATAATTGATATCACTGAATACTTGCACTAGCATACTATTATACATATTTCTATCAAAAGAAAAACAGGAGCATATATATGCATAAAGTCAAATAATTAGGCAATGGTGGTTTTGAGTATTTGTTACAATTGTTTTTTATGCAATTTAACCATGTTTACATAATTTTGTTATATGTATGGTATATATGTATGTGTACATGTATACACATATGAGTACAAGTACATATGCTTATGGCCAGAGGTCACTGTCAAGTATCTTCCTCTATTTTTTTTTTTTTTTGGTTTTTTGAGACAGGGTTTCTCTGTGTAGCTTTGCGCCTTTCCTGGATCTCGCTTTGTAGACCAGGCTGGCCTTGAACTCACAAAGATCTGCCTGCCTCTGCCTCCCAAGTGCTGGGATTAAAGGCGTGCGCCACCACCGCCCGGCTGTATCTTCCTCTATTAATCTCCACCTTTTTGTGAGCCAGAGTATCTCAGTGAACCTGGAACTTTGCCATTTTGGACTAGAAAGCCCCCAGCATTCCCGTCTCTATCCTCCTCCCCAAACTGAGGCTACAGATGTATGTTGCTATGGCCAGCTTTTAAGTAAGTGCTAAGGAAACTTACTTAGTCCTCATGTTTGTACAACAAGGATTTCACTCACTGAGCCATCTCCCTAGCCCCAACTTAGTTGCATTTAAAAACTGGTTAGTAAATTTTCCAGAAAACTTAACATTTAACTCTCATGAGCTACTATGACATAGCCGTAGAACGCTCTTGGCTAAGAGTCATAGTGATTTGTTAAGCAAACTCTCTGCTTCCTGTAAACCAACACCTAGCTGCCCATATCTCCACCCTTCCAGACATGTGTGAGTTAGCTGAATATTCATAGCTTTGCTTAAACTCTGAGATCTCTATCTGCATGTCAGCATTTCTTTAACATCTCTACACATTTGGCCTAGAATACTATTTTCAGTAATTGAATCTATATTTACTCCAGACTATGTGAAGTCCTTATTTCCTTAATTTAGCATTCTGAGGTCATCTCATTTGCTTTCTAGCCTTAGGTTTTCCCTTCCTACCTTTGGCGGATCCAGCATTTAGGCAAAAGATCCATTTTCTCTTTTTTACCATACCTCACCTTTCTGATAGCAAGTCGAAAATCCTCTCTTCACGTGGAACAATTCTAATAATTTGTCCTACCACCCATCCCCAACCCCAAGGCCTTCCATGTGATATCTGGACATCTAACAGAGAAGCGAGTGTTAAGAGAATAAAGGGGATGGGTGCCACCTTTACTGCCTATATTTTACCCCTGGCTTTATTAACACACCACAGTAGTGTTAATTCTCTGCTAGTTCATCTGGAAGGCAGAGGTTTTAGTTTGTGCTCTATGTATTCTTATCACCATGCTACCCTGAACACATAGTAAGTGGACTCTGAAACCTTCTGGGGGCCTGGAGATATAACTCAGTTCTACAATGCTTGCCTAACATGCACAAAGATCTAAATTTGATCTCTAACATCACATAAACTTGAGGTGCTGGCAAAAACCTGTAATCCCAGCACTTGTGAGGTGGAGGCAGGAGGATAAGCAATTCAAGGTTAATTCTGGCTATAGAGTGAGTCAGAAGCCAACCTGGGATACATGAGACCATGTATCAATTTTTTTTATTGAAAGCTTTTGGCACTATATGTGGGCATTGCTTTATACCTTTCTGAACTGGTTTACATACATCTACTCACTGGGTCTAGCAAAAACCCCAGTGAGGTAAGAAATAAAGATTTATTTCATTGTTCCAATGATAAGCCAGGGCACAGGGAAGAGTGACTTACTCCAGACCATTCAGTTCTACTGTAACAGAGCCAGTACTGAGATGATCCCTGCCTGATTTCCTAGGTCCTTCTGCTGTTTCTCTGTGTGGCCACAGATTATGTGCAACTTTGTCATTTTCAGAACTCTTTCCTTAAGCTTTAATAAATGATCATGCTTGCTTTGACTTTAAATGATATTATGCCTCCAGTGGCACAGCACTGACTTTAATATAGTTTGAGGTAGCTGAAGTTGAGCCTAGTGAATTTTTAATTAGGTATCAATCAAATTGAGAGACTAGTAATAAAGCATCATTTTCTAGTAAAGTCAGCAACATGGTAAATGATTTTATTGGTAAACCACGGGCTTTCTTTACATATTTATTATTATTATGTCAATACAGGTTTCCTCTATGTGTGTATGTATAGCAGTTGACAATATCAGCCACATTATTAGTTTGGTTTCCTCTGCTTGGTTAGCTTTTCAGTTGGGATAAGTGAAGTCTGCATTCCCTGTCTCAGCACTTTTGAAGAAGTGCTGGGAACAGTAAAACTTATATTAACTTGTATCCAAGTAATGAGCCTTCTGTTAATTGAAAAATTTCTGTACTTGGCTCTTGTGGAAAAAGAAGCAATTGTCTAAAGATAGACTGACAAACACTTTCCCCCAGAAGCATCTGGTGCTACTCTACCCAGTCCAATTTTCTCTGTTACCTATTTCTGTGGGAAGCTCTAGATAGTAGTGGACAATCACACCTTGATCCTTGCAAAGGGCCCAGCTCTCTACTGGATGCTGTTGGATTTGAAAGGAGGCAGAAAGAAACTAGTTATCTGTGAAGTGATTCATATAAATAACTCTTGAAAAAAGGAAACAACCAAGAAATTGATGGATGTGGTGGTATGGGGAGCGTGATCGCCTGGGGGACAGGAATGAGGTAGAAGCAACCTTATACTTTTGTATGTGTAAAATATTTTATCAACTTTGGAATATAATCTTCTGAGCCTATATTAATTAAAAATTAATTGTTGTATTTAAATCACAAACACAACCTTTACATGATCTAGTAAATTTTCACAATGATGCTTTCACATTAGTGCTATCGCTATCCCTACTTTACAGACAGAAAACTAAGGTTCACTGAGTTTATAACACATATCCCTGTCATGAGATGAAGGTGCCAGAATCTGAACAAATGTCAGGTTCCTTCCTCCAAAACCGTGCTAGTTCTCCAGCTCCTGAAAGCAAGGGGAAAAACATCTATCTTCCTCTTTCTTTTCTTTTCATTTCTTTTCTTTCTTTTTCTTTCCTTTCCTTTCCTTTCTTTCTTAGAGGTCAGACTACATGCATACAACATGTTGAGCTTGAATATGGGATCCTCTCTTCTCCACCTCGCTAGGACTAGAATCACAAGTGTGTGCTACCATGTATGGCTTCATTCTTTTTTTCTTTTTTTTTTCAGAGCTGAGGACTGAACCCAGGGCCTTGCACATGCTAGGCAAGCACTCTACCACTGAGCTAAATCCCCAACCCCAAAATTATTTATTATTTTTCTTTTATGTACATTGGTGTGTTTTGCCTGCACACATATCTGTGAGAGTGTTGGATTTCCTGGAACTGGAATTACAGACAGTTGTGAGCTGCCATGTAGTCGCTGGGAATTGAACCCCTGTCCTCTGGAAGAGCAGTCAGTGCTCTTAACCACTAAGCCATCTCTCCAGCCCCTGTGGCTTCATTCTTAAGGATAATTTTGTTGGATAACTAAGAATTGAACCTGAAGTGCTCATTATGGTGTATCATTGATTCTAAGCAACACACTTTATTATCAGTGATTCATGAGACAACAGGATTTCTTTCACACAACAGCTTCTTGAAATCAATGGTGCCCATATAGTGCAGGAAAGCAAAAACACAAACAGCACAGGTAGCTATTAAGCAATATTAGGAAACATGAGAGAGGAATCTCCTCTTCTAGAAGAGTTGCTAGAGAAAGTTTGTTGCTAATTGGAATTAAATTTCAAAGACTGGGTGTTATTTATTCAATAAGGCTATACAATAAACTACCCCTAAAACTCAGTGGCTGAAAACAATGAGCATTTCTTCAAGTCTGTAGGTTAACTAGGATGTTAGGATCTTAGCTTGGCTTGCTCTTGGGCCTATGGGTAGCTTACAGGCCAAAGGATAATTATTGGCTAATCTCACTCCTGTCTGGAGATCAGGTAGCTTCTTGCTGTTCTAAAACAGACTAAGTTTGTATGAGGAATGGTGTGGCACTTTTTCTTGTGTTTCTTGAATAAATCCAGCTAGCTAGCATAAGCATGCTCTTCTGGATATGGACAAAGAACAAGAGAAAAGATCAAAGTGAGCCAAAGGAGACAAACATGGTAGCAGAATCAGGAGGATCACAAGTTTGAGACTATCATGATCTGCATAGCAAGCTCCAGGATGGCCAGGGCTCCATTAGTGAGACCCTACCCACCCCACCACACACACACTACAAAAGGATAAAAAATAAGGGTAAGCAGGAGGCAAAATAGGACAAAACATGTCAATGAGGAAGCCAATGCACTATTGATTGATGTAAAGAATTAGGGAAACTTAATGCAATCAATCATAGATGTAATTTTTGAGACACAAAGACTGAATAAAGGATGGCTTTGGTTGCTCGCTCAAGACATCTTGCACCCAGAGTGGCGTCAGATAAATGGACTCTGTGTATTTATATTGGGGCTTCTTTTTACACCAAGAAACACTGAATCAAGCAAAGGTCTGTGAGTTTATTTATGGATAATTTTCACAATTATGACATAGGGCCATTGCTTGAAACAAAGAAAGAACCTCTAATCTCACAAACTCTACCTCCTCCACCTTCCCCCAGAAGCTCCAGAGACTGATTCACAGGACCCTAAGTCTCTACCAAATGGAGTTGGGAAACAACTAAATGGCATTTATGAAACCAGCAACAGGCCTAGTCTATCTCTTTTCAGCTCCGCAGAGCAAAGCTAATAATTCATTCATCATTTTCTGATTTCCTCATTCTTTTCTCTAGATTGGATGCTATCTCTAACTCTTCTAATCACCCTCATCAGAAGTCTTCCTGAACTCCCTTTACATCTGGGAGCTGCTAACTCAAGATCATTTGTTTTACTACCAAAATTTGATTTTTGAAAACGCCCTAATCTTAAAGAATCTGGGTGTTCCATCCCAAAGCTCGACTTCCTTCTAGTGAGCCCATCACTTCCGCTTTACCATATTTCATTTCCTTTTTTTCTTTTTCTTTTTTCTAATCATTAAGAAATTTTCTATTCATTTTACATACCAACCACAGATTAGTGACTACCCTAATTGTCGTCGTAGAGCCTTCCTCCAGTAACTGATGGAAGCAGATGCAGAGATCCACAGCCAAACACCAGGCGGAGCTCCAGGAGTCCAGTCGAAGAGAGAGAAGAGGGATTCTATGAGCAAGGGCATCAAGATCATGATGGGGGAGTGGTTTGGACTTGCCTCTACTAAATTACCTCCCCATGGGAGTTTACCTTCTTGTAGGAGGGAATCGGGGGTGGGTTGGGAGGGAGAAGCTGGAGGGGCAGGAGGAGGGAAGAGGGGGATCTTTGATTGGTATGTAAAATGAATAAAAAATTTTCTTAATAAAAACAGAAATTTTCTATTCATTTTACATACCAACCACAGATCCCCCTCTCCTCCCTCCTCTTGCCCCCAACCCACCCCCATTCCCACCTCCTCCGAGGCAAGGCCTCCAATGAGAAGTCAGAAGAGCCTGGTACACTCAGTTGAGGCAGGTCCAAGCCCCTTCCCCTGCACCAAGGCTGTGAAAGGTGCCACACCATAGACACTGGGCTCCAAAAAGCCTGTTCACGCACTAGGGACAGATCCTGATCCCACTGCCAGGGGACCCCTTAAGCAGGTCAAGCTACACAACTGTCTTGCCTATGCAAAGGGCCTAGTCCAGTCCTATGGAGGCTCCCTAGCTATTGGTCCACAGCTCATGAGTTCCCACTAGTTTGGTTTGGTTGTCTCTGTAGGTTCCCCATTATAATCTTGACCCCCCTTGCTCACAGAGTCCCTCTTCTCTCTCTTCAACTGGACTCCTGGAGCTGGGCCTGGTGCTTGGCTGTGGATCTCTGTATCTGCTTCCATCAGTTACTGGAGAAAGGCTCTATGATGACAGTTAGGGTATTCACCGATCTGATTACTGGGGTAGGCCAGTTCAGGCACCCTCTCCACTATTGCTAGTAGTCTAAGCTGGGGTCATCCTTGGGGATTCCTGGGAACTTCCCTAGCACCCTGTTTCTCCCTATTGCCAAGAGGTCTCCCTCTATCATGGCATCTCTTTCCTTTCAGGGTGAGAATTTGTAGCAGAGGAATGTTTTTCCAATGGAGGTGGGGAGTGCATTGTCAATAAAGCAAAGAAAGAATAAATACACTGCTTTTATCTGAATTAGATTTAGGAATGAAAAGAGACCAATAAAAAATGGAACAAATAGATGATATTTACTATTAGAAATGATTTAAGATGGATTCTCAAAATAATGTGTGTTTAAAATGGCAAGAATGAGAGAAAATTGGTTTATTTTTTATTTTTTTCATTTTTATTTATTAAGAAATTTTCTACTCACTTCACATACCACCCATAGATCACCCCTCCTCCCTCCTCCCATCCCCCAGCCATCTCTCCCAAGCCACCCTGCATCCCCACATCTCCCAAATCGAGGTCTCCCATGGGGTATCAGCAGAGCCCGGCACACTGAGCCTAGGCTGGTCCAAGCCCCTTCCCACTGCACCAAGGCTGCACAAGGTGTCCCACCACTGGCATCGGATTCGCAGAAGCCTGCCCATGCACCAGGGTCAGATCCCGATCCCCCTGAAAATTGGTTTATGATGACCTAGTCTATGTTAAAAAGTACATGCAAGTCTTCACAAACAAATTATATTCTTTTACCACCCCTGATCCAGCCTAGTGAAGTTTGTTCATGCATTTGCACATAGGAGACACTGGTATCTAGCATAGTAACAACAGTTTGGAATTGTGGGAATTCTCTTCCTGAGAAAGTTACCTTTACTGACAATGGCACTATTTCTCGAGTTGAATTCCCTCCAAGGTCAACAACACTGACCTCTGCAGATGAACTTCAAAAGGGACACATGAACAACCTCTATCTGGTTTCCAATTTTTACCCTAATAAAGGCTACAAAGCTTTCTGGTCTGTAATATTGCTGGATAATTAGCCACCTCTGAGCTCCAAATCACACTGAGGATACCCACAGCACTGAGACTTTTTCTTTTGAAAACAAACGGGAAATCAATTTTAGTCAATTCAGTAGTTCCATTTTATGAAGTTAAGGTGCTCAATGTAAATTAATGTTTTACATGTATGCCTTTGATCAATAGGTGTAATTATTGATTGGAATCACACAAAGCAGAAAGCAAAGCAATCATTTCTGACACTGTAGGCTTTATGCCATGCAGATAAATCCTCAATACAAACGCCCTAAGCTAGAGCCTTGTGTGGCCCCCTCCCAATGTTACAAGTAAACTCTTGAAAAGAGGGTAAGCACATTCTTCCTCCTTCCCTTTGAAAACTGCCTCCAGATTTTTAACTGTAAGACAAAAGGAGACCACAGGCAAGGAAAAAGAGGTGTTGAGGAAGGAGACAATAGAACACATAAAATACAAAAGGGAAAGGAAGGTCACTGGTGGAGTGAAAGGGTATAAGGATAGGTCAGGGCAATGGGAAGAAGGGAGGCAAAGGGTCAGAAGAAAAAGCAAAACTAAGATAATGATGGTAATAATTATTATTACTATAAAGCTCTTTTTCTGCTCAAAATAATTTAAGGAATCCATAGAACAGAGTAAGGGGAGCAGATACTGACTAGCCAAGTGTTCCTAAAGTGACTAACATATTTCCTTGTGCTTAATAAGCATACTTCTGACAAAAAGTATAAACTATACCAAAAAAGAAAGAAAAGGACATTGCCTTTATGCAAAGCTAACCTGATTTCATTTAATTGCACAACACTAAAGTCTACTCCCCAATTAAGACAATTTTTCCATGAACTTTTATAAGCACCCCAAATTGTTATTGTTTGTGATTAAATCAAAGTACCCAAAGGTCTGTCTCCTCTTAAGCCCCAGAATCCATTCTTAGTCCCAGGCAAGATTTCCATCTTTCATGACCGCTGGCAAAGACTCGGTGAGCAGTTACCTATAGGCTAGGCACTAAACTGAGCATGTCACATGTATTACCTTACTGAAGCCTCCCAAAGCCCTGTGAAATAAGTAATAAAACCCTTGTTCTGACTCAGAAGCCTCTAGCTTTAAGATTTTCTATCAATTAAACAAAATCTATATTAATTGTACACATAGATTTTAAGATATAGATATATGTCAAATCAGAAGTGTTCACATTAGTACCAAGAAAATAAAGATATCCTCATTTTACAATGGAGTAAACAAGGCCAGCAGAGCTAAGAAACTAGTCTAATGTCACAAAGCTACTAAATGATGATGAAGATTTAATCACTGATGTCTCATTCTAATGTCCATAAACACTTTATTTCCTTTGTCACAGGTCTCAGATGCCTTGCTTGTCCCTGCCCAAGATGCTACTTGCTATTAAGTTTCATGGACTTCTCATCTCAAGTCCAGCTGCACAGGATGATTTGAACTACTCCATCCCCTCCTTCCAACAACCAATGATCATGTCATGAAATAAAGTAGGCTGAGACACAAAGGTCCACCATCACTGGTTTGAAGATGGAAGACCTAATACGTGCTGCAATCTCCACATCCAGCACCAAGTCCACTGTTCTATATATGCAAGAACATCCATGAAGGATAGCAAATATGGTATTGATGAAAGAAACTATAGCCCCAGTCACGTGCAGTACATCTCCATTAAAAATGGGAAAAAGAGTATTGCACACCTTCATGGAGTAAAAACAGGAAGAACTCAGGAATAACTATGTGATATAATTTATGTAAGATCAAATCTGCCTTGTACACCCACTCCCACCTTCTTGACATGAGCAGGGAGTAGCCACAATAATAATAGTATGTATATGCCCAGGTAAGTGCTACATATCAATGTATAGGGTTGTCAGATAAAATATAGACTAACAGTAAGACTAAACAGAAAAATTATACAGGAAAACTCAAAGAGCTAATAAGATAAGAGTAAAAAAGTACAAAGACGTAGAGGTCCAACTCAGAAGAATGAGCAACAGTCTAAGAGCAGTTCAAAGGGAGAACAGACAGTATGGAGAGGAGGTGATAACTGGCGAACTAACAACCAAAAAGTTCCCAGAGTGTGAGAGTGATGTAGGTCTTTGATTGAAAAGGTATATGAAATGCCAGGCATGATAAATTAAATAATACTCTTTTCGTCCATTTGGGTTGTTATAACAAAATAATGGAGGGTGGGTACTTAGTAAAGACAAAATATAAATTCGAAACAAGAATAATTCTGAAACAAAAACATCTTTCAGATCAAAAGTAAATACCCCACCAAGAAGAAAATGATAGTTATGAGTCCTTTTGTAGCCACAAGCAGAGGCTCAAAATGTACAAACTGACACAGAAAAAATAGTGGTTTCTATAAATGGCAATCATAATGGGATTTTTTTTATATTTTCTCTGATAAACTGAAATATCAGAGAGACAAAAAGTAAGAGTACAGGTGTTTTCCAGTTTATAACAAGGTTATGCCTTGATAAGCTCGTCAGGAATTGAAAATAGGTCTAAAATTAATTTTAAATGCCTACCCTACCAAAAATCCTAGCTTAGCTTAGCCTACCTGGAACATGCCCAGAGTACTTACATTAGCCTGGAGTTGAGTAAAATCATTCAACAAAAAGCCTACTTAACCAAAATTCTGGATATCTTGCCTACCTTACTGAATAGTGTATTAAAAGTAGAAAAGCAGAATGGTCCTATGATTATGCTTTCTCACTAGTGTAATAGCAAAAATTATAAATCCAATCCTCCAGAGTCAAGGACCACTTGTAAAAAACTATTAAATAGTTCAATATATAGAACTTTATATCCACCAAATAGGTAATATGCCTCTTTTTTAAACATACACAAATATTGACAAAAATGTCCATTGGTTATACTATAAGAAAATATTACTAAATTTGCAAAAGATAGTGTCTCTTGTTCTTTTTTTTTTCTTTTTTCTTTGCATTATTTTTAGACAGGTTCTCTTGTAGGCCAGACTAGCCCTGAACTCCCTACACAGCCAAAGCTAGACTTAAACTCCAAATCCTCTTCTCTTGCCTCTACCTCTGGAGTGCTGGGATTACAGATGTGTGCCACTGTGCCTAGATCAACAACATACATGTCTCCCATGCTGTGTTTATTGTCCTCTAAAATAGATCAATTACAAAATGATAGTTTCCCAAATTCTTAACAGCTAGAAATTTGTTTGTTTATTATTTTGCAATAGGCTTTCATATGTCCCACACTGGCCCTGAACTCAGTACATAACCAAGGATAACCCTAAACTTCTGATTCTCCTGTCTTCACTGTCCTATTGATGAAATTATAGGTATTTGCCACTGTACCCAGGTTATGTGGTGCTAGGAATTTAACCCTGCGTTTTATGCAGAGTAGACAATCACTGTGCCAACGGAGCTACATCCCCAGCTTTAAGAACTAGAAATATTTAAAGAACAAAATTCTAAATAACTCATGGACTAAAGTATAAGTAAAATGAGAATTACAAAGTATTTAGGATAGGGCTATAACATAAAGCACTGATTCCAAATTGTAGTAATGAGTTCTCTACTTCCTTAGTCATCAGGGGAAAACAAATCATATCAGGAATATAACGCAATTGCACATTCAATGGGATATCTAAAATGAAAATCCCCAGAAAAATAGCAAGTGCTAGTAAAGAGAAAATGAAAATCTCATACACTGCTGGAGGGAGAATAACTACTTAAAAAATTATCATGAGGTTCTACAAAATAACACATGTATACCATAATCCAAAAATTCTACTTCAATGCAATACACAATGGAAATGCATGCATACATGTTCCAAGAAGACTGAAGGTAGATTTACTTATTCTAACTATAAACTGTGTATAAAAATTTCCATCAATAATAAAATTAATTAATCATAGTATATTCTTATGGAAAAATACTATGCTGCTAGGATGTTGAATAATTGTAACAATATAAATGGACCTTATAGGTATATTAAGTTAAAAAAAAATAATAAAATCCAGACTCAAATGTATATAAAGGGAGTGGACAGATGGCTCAGCAGTTAAGAGCACTTGTTCTTCTTCTAAAGGACCCAAGTGCCCACGTCAGTTGGCTCAGAACCACCTGTAACTCCAGCTCAAGGGGATTCAACACACTTCCTTGGCCCTTGTGAAAACCCATACACATGTGTGCATACACATATGCACACAAATAAAACAAAAATAAAATTTAAAGCATATTATACTATTTCATTCCAGTTACATCATGTTCAAAATAAGGAAATATCAGTTTGCATATTGTTCTGATTCAAGGTAGTGGTCCCTCCTGACAAGGGGGACAACGACAACTGAAAGGGAGCATGGGAGAGAGGGAGGCTCTGTTCTTTGGTAAGGGTGCTGGGAGAATTCATTGAAATGTTTATGTTTGGTTTATACAGTTTCTTATCAATTTTATGCATTAAAAATTTTAAAGAACAATTTAAGGTCTAGTGAGATGGCTCAGAGTTTAAGGGCACTGGCTGCCAAGCCTGATGACCTGAAATCCTCAGAATCCACATGGTAGAAGAAGAGATCAACTTCTCCAACTTGTCCTCTGACTTGTACATATGCATTGTAATAAATGCATATACAAACACACAATAAAGAAAAATAATTTTAAATTAAAGATGGCGAAATGGTACTTAGAAATAAATTGTATATGTTATCAATAAAGTTAAAAATTAAATAGCTATCAACTCAAGAAGGTAAAAAGAAGACAGTAAGATAAACTCAATAGAGATAGAATGAAAATATATAGATAAAACATGTTTAAAAAATATAGAACATGCAGTTGGGTGGATAGGGAAGTGGGGAGGAACTGGGAGGAGATGAAAGAGGGGGAAACATGCTCTAAATATGTTATAGGAAAGTTAAATTTAAAAATTAAGCAAATCTCAAAAATAATAATAAAAAGGTTTGCGTTTCTGAAATAATAATTTACACAAAACTTTAGTAAGTAGGATCTTTTTTTTTTTTTTTGGTTTTTCAAGACAGGGTTTCTCTGTGTAGTTTTATACCTGTCCTGGATCTTGCTCTGTAGACAAGGCTGGCCTCAAACTCACTGAGATACGCCTGGCTCTGCCTCCCAAGTGCTGGGATTAAAGGCATGTGCCACCACTGCCCAGCTATTTGTTCTGTTCTGTTCTGTTCTGTTTTGTTTTGTTTTGTTTTGTTTTGTTTTGTTTTTGATGATCAGTTTTAAAAGAAAAGAAAACAGAATAAGTACTATTGGGAACATGGGTGGAACATACTAAGAGATAAAAGAAGAGCCATTAATGTAGTAAGAGAGTACAATACACAAATTTTTTAGGGTTTTTTTTTTTTTTTTTGGTTTTTCGAGACAGGGTTTCTCTGTGTAGCTTTGCGCCTTTCCTGGAACTCACTTGGTAGCCCAGGCTAGCCTCGAACTCACAGAGATCTGCCTGGCTCTGCCTCCCGAGTGCTGGGATTAAAGGCGTGCGCCACCACCGCCCGGCTAAAGATTTGTTTGTTTGTTTGTTTGTTTGTTTGTTTATTTATTTATTTATTTATTTATTTATTTATTTAGGGTTCTGTCTGCATGTATGCCTGCATGTCAGAAGAGGACACCAGATCTCATAGATGGTTGTGAGCCACCATGTGGGTGCTGGGAATTGAACCCAAGACCTCTAAAAGAGAAGCCAGTGCTCTTAACCTCTGAGCCATCTCTCTAGCCCCAGGGTTTTTTTATTTTATAATTTAATTTAATTTTACATATCAGCCACGATTCCCCTGTCTTCCCTTCTCCCCTCCCCTCCCTCCCCTCAACCCACTCCCATTCCCATCTCCTACAGGGCAAGGACTTCCCTGGGGATTCAGCTCAGCCTGGTAGATTCAGTTGAGGCAGGTCCAGTCCCCTCCTCCCTTCACTCAAGCTGAGCAAAGTGTCCCTGCATAAGCCCCAGGCTCCAAACAGCCAGCTCATGCACTAAGGAGAGGTCCTGGTCCCACTGCCTGGGGACCTCCCAAACAGTTCAAGCTAATCGACTGCCTCACATATCCAGAGGGCCTGATCCAGTTGGGGGCTCCTCAGCTATTGGTTCATAGTTCATGTGTTTCCACTAGTTTGGCTATTTGTCCCTGTGCTTTTTCCAATCTTGGTCTCAACAATTCTCACACATACAATCCCTCCTCTTTCTCGCCAGTTGGACTCCTGGAGCTCCACCTGGGGCCTGGCCATGGATCTCTGCATCCACTTCCATCAGTCATTGGATGAGAGTTCTAACACGACAGTTAGGGTGTTTGGCCATCCAATCACCAGACTAGGTCAGTTCAGGCTTTCTCTTGATCAGTGCCAGTAGTCTATTGTGAAGGTATCTTCGTGGATTTCTGGGGACCTGACTAGCACTTAATCACTCATAGGTGGATACTAGATGTAAAACAAAGGATGACTAGACTGCTACTCACAACTCCAGGGAGGCTACCTAGTAAAGAGGACCCTAAAAAGACACAGAGATCGCCCAACGACAGAGAAATGGATGAGATCTACATGAGTAAACTGGACGTGAGGGGGGCGTAATGGAGGGCAAGGATTGAAGGAAAGAGAGCTTAGGAGAGTGGGAGATAACAGCTGGATCAAGAACAGAGAGGGAGAACAAGGAAAGAGATACCATGATAAATGAAGACCCCATGGGAATAGGAAGAAGCAAAGTGCTAGAGAGGCCTCTAGAAATCCACAATACACAAATTGATGGCAACTAATTTGAAAAACTAGAAAAAAATTGTCACATTCAAGAAAAATACGAATTACCAAAACTGAT
Organism: Peromyscus eremicus; assembly: GCF_949786415.1. NCBI lineage: Eukaryota > Metazoa > Chordata > Mammalia > Rodentia > Cricetidae > Peromyscus > Peromyscus eremicus. The sequence goes on from NC_081439.1 coordinate 108,647,529, forward strand.
GCAAGCAAGAGTAAACATGGGATCTTTAATAAACCAAAACTAATAGATGGCATTTTAGCAATAGTCAGATCAGTCAAATTCTCTCAAATAGTGTCCCATCTGTTGGCACATGCTATCAAAGCTTCATGAAGCCCGTGTTTGCAAGCAACTGATAAGAAAATGACTAAACAGAATTACCAGAAGTCCTCTTGGGAATGGAGGGTGAGTCATCAGAAGGAAGCAGCTCTTCCACGGCTAAGCTCCAAAGTCTGGGATCACAAAACACTCACATGCTGCTTCACTGTAGGTTGATTTTTTTTTAACTCTTAAAGGGCAGCTGACTACTCTGGGGATTAAGTAAGAGCTTTGAAGATATGGCATCTGAAACATGTTGGGTTATTCACTCCTTCTCTCTTAGAGGAGCTGGAGGCAGTCCCCCTTCTCTGTCAACCACAAGCCCAGGATTCTAGCCAGCTGCTGTTTTCTAAGAGTTTGGACTAAGGTTATGATCAGAAGGCTTCCCTCAAACTCTCCTAACCTGCCTGGCAGTTAACATGACAGGGTTCTTTCTCCAGGGCTTGAAATTGGCTCTATGTGCTTATTAAAAGTGAAAACCATGGAATTTAGAAGTTCATGAGGTTGGAATGTTAATTTGCAGCAGAGGCCTTTGATAGTCCTCTCTCATCTGTGCTTTCCTGTGTCCAGTCTTCTGTCACTATGCCCATATCACCAACAAACTTTCCTGTCTCAGCAAAAATGATGTGAGATTCATAAATGATAAACAGCTGAGAAAGGAGAGAGCTTATGCCTTAGTTGACTGCATAAGTTTAAAATGTGTCATCGGTATGTTTTTAACTTTCTTACGTTTCTTAATTTCCCCAGTGGATATTTGCAGAAGTTAGGTAACCGTAATTGTGAGCCAAAAGAAAAGCCCTCCCCACAGAGTAACTGGCAAGATTTTTAGCCACAATCATCTTGACCAAATATCTAATCATCACATGGAAGCATGCCTTGGCACTTGCAAATGATTTTCCAAGAACTCAAAATGAATCTTTTGAAGAAGGCTACCAAATCAAAAGAGTAAAATGGGAGAAGTGTGGCAAATTTCCCTTTGCCAAGACATACTCTCAGGCCTTTTGGAAAGTAATGTAAGCTTCACACGGTTTGACTCACTCATTTAGGCATTCAGCAGATACGTTTTTAAGAGCCTCCTGCAATGATGTCAATAAAATGCAAGTTAAGAGGTCACAGCCTTCATTTCTACTATCAGAAAGTCCAACTAGTAACTATCCATAAACAAATCCCTCAAAGTTGGGAACAAAACTGATATAGTCACACAGACCAGAGGACTGAATGAAACCCAGATTAGAAAAGTTAAGAGAAATGGTCTGACTTTGACACCATCCCTTCCCTTCTCTCCAGTAATCAAAGCGTCAGAAAAGATTTCCCAGGCCCCATGGTAAAAGAGAACCAAGGGTGAACTCTGAACTTCACTAGGACTCTGGGACACTTTTCAGAATTCCAATACCAGCCTTGCCTCATAAAGAACACTGAGGGTTCCAAGTGGGAAGGCCAGACTGTTTAATGTCAAGTAGCACCAAAGCCGTGGAGTTCCCAGCAAGTAGCACACAGACATTGGTATTAGTTTTATGTCCCAAATTTGATAAGGCAACCCACAGTGTCACCCCATCAGGCACACCAGCCATCAGTAAAGTAGTAAAGTTAAGCAAGTCATTTTTAGAAAACTGCTGGGAAATTTAAAATGACTGAGTCCTTTGTTAGATCAACCATCACATTGGTATTTCCCACTCTGGCAGGGAAACACCTACCTCTGCTGATTTTGACAGAATACAGGGTAGAAACACAAGACTTGGAAATCCACAGAGAAACTCTTCTCAGGCTCAGATCCTATTCTAAGGCCTTACCAAGATATAGAAGCATTGCCACAGAGTATTTTATCAGAACACAGGTATTAGACCTAACAGGAGTCCAGAAAACATCTCTGCTCATCCTCAGGGCCCAGTTCAAGGGAGTTATCTGTCTTAAGAGTATAACTTCTTGCCCCATCTCTCTTGAGCAACAATTCTACTTAATCTGGCAGCCCAGCCTACAGTCATCAACTGGAGAACCCAGAGGTACCACAGGAACCAGGAATATCACACCATAGTCAAAATATGGAAGCAATCCAAGTGTCCATCAGTGGATGAATGTATAAAGTAAATATGGTCTTTAAAGACAATAGAATATTACTACTGTATTTCTTAATTGAATTCCTGCCATTTGTGGCAACACAGACGAAGCTAGAAGGCATGGGATTAAGTGACATAAGCCAGGCACAGAAAGACAAATGTGGTATCATATCACTTATATGTAGACTCTCAGTCAAACTCGTAAAACCAGAATGGAACTGTGATTATCGGAAACCAGGAGGCAAGGGAAATGGAGAAACTACAAAGCTACAACCGAACAAAGAAAAATGCTTTTGTGAAATCTAATGAATAGTATTTTAACTGTAGATGATAATACTGCATTTGATATTTGAAATTGCTGAGAGTAAATTTCAGATGTTCTCACAACAAGAGTAAGTATTGAGGATATGTTTATTAGATTCATTTAATAACTGCACACTGTATATGCATATTGGAAGATCACTTTTGCCCCATAAATGCTACTGGATATATTATCTAATTTTTTTTATTTTAAAGGAAAAGAATCTACTATATTTCAGGTACCATCTTACACACTGAGGGTACAGGTATATACAAAATGGACCTCATCTTCAGTGAGCTTAAGGGCTAATATTAGAGGTAAACAATTACAGTAGCAATGGCAATAATATGTGATGCATTCTGCATTAGAGAGAGTCTATCAAGGGGATACAAAAATACAATGGAGGGATATTTATCCTGTATTTGGAGAGGGAATAGAATTAGGAAAACTTCCCAGAGGCAATAAAGTGTCCATGCAGACCAGAAAGATGAGTCAGCCTGGCAATATGCAGACTGCAAGCATTGCATACATTGGGACTGAACCAATTTGATTACAGTTGGAATGTCAGTGTAAAGAGAGAGAGCTGATTTAGAAAAATAAGATTGGATAAGTGCTTTCTGAGACATGTTAAGAAATTTAGAAATTATCTTTAAGCAATGGGATATCACTGAAGACTTTCTGAGCTTCAAAAAGACATATTCAAGATTGGTTCCTTAGGCTAGTCAGGGTAGTGTGCTCCTGTAATTGCATAACTTGAGGGCAACAGGTAAGAAGTTCACAAGTTCAAGGCTAGACTGGGCTACATAGTGATATCAAGGCTAGTCAGGACTACATAGTTACTTTTTGTACCAAAAGTTACTTTTTGCCTTTTTTTGTTTTAAAGCCCCTATGGAATAAAAAGTAGAAAACTAATTGGAGGTCAGTAATGGAAACAAGGAGACAAGTTAAAAGGTTATTTCTAGTAGCACAATAGAGAAATGATGGTGAACAGGGTAGCAACAGAGAAGAATGAGTTATTAGAGAGATATTTAGAAATTACAATTCTAAATACATAGGCACCAAACACAGGGTTATTCAATTTCATAAAGCAAATACTACTAGATTTAAAGTCATAGATTAACCCCAACACAGTAATAGTGGGTGTGGTAGTTTGAAAGAAAATGACCCCCAATGGGCTCACAGGGGGTGACACTATTAGGAGGTATGGCCTTGTTGGAGAAAGTGTGTCACTGGGAGTGGACTTTGAGGTCTCATTTATGCTCAAGCCATGCCCAGTGAGACAAATCACTTCCTGCTATCTGCCAATCTGGATGTAGAACTCTCAGCTACCTCTCCAGCACCATGTCTGCCTCTGTCTTGCCATGCTTTCTGCCATGATGACAATGGACTAAACTTCTGAACTGTAAGCCAGCCCCAATTAAATGTTTTCCTTTTTAAGAACTGTAGTGGTCATTGTATCTTCTTCATAGTAATAGAAACCCTAACTAAGACAGTAGGTGACTTCAATAACCCACATTCACCATAAGGCAAATCAACTGGACAAAAATGAATAAATAAATATTGAATTTTTTAAGTGACATTATAAATCAAGTGAACTTAACAAACATCTACAGAACATTTCATCCAAACACCAAAGACTATACATTTCTTCTCAACAGTTCATAGAACCATATCTAAATAGATCACAAAGCAAAAAAAAAACCATAGAAAAAAGTGAAATTATTATTATCATGTATCCTACCTGATCACAGTGGATAAAGCTAGAAATCAATAGCAAAAGAATCTGTAGAAAATATACAAACTCCTGGAGATTAAAAACACAATTTAATGAATAATAGGTCATTGAAAAGACAAAGGGAGCCAGCCAGAGGCCACAGGCCTGGCCTGGGCCGTGCTGCTGGATGCTACTACAATGAGCAGGTATGTGGTGGAGAGATGGGAGAGAAGGAGGAGCAGAGCACTTCACGTGCTGTGGAGAGAGGTGAACGAGAGATGCAATGGCGATGAGGAACAGGCTAAAGCGAGTGGCCTGCACTGCCACCTAGGGCCAATTGGTGCCTGGGCCTGTGCTGCTGCAGAAGGCTTTGTCTGGATCTACAACCCTACCACAACTGGGGTCTGTGTTGCCACCAGGAGCCATGAAGATGCCTGTGGTTTAGACCGCCACCTGAAGTCATGTGAAGTCTAGGCCTGTACTGCCTCTGAGGGCCATATCTGAGTCTGTGGCTCTACCACAGCCAGGGTCTGTGTTGGTGTCCATGGCCCATGTTACCACCTATGGCCATATGGATGTCCGTGTTCTGGGACACCACCTAGAACCATGTTGGTGTCTAAGGGATATGCTGCTGCTGGGACCATGCTGATCTGAGGCCAGGGTAACATCTGGGCCCACGCTGCGGCTGAGGGCCATGTCAGGGTCTATGGCCCTACCACAGGTGAGGTCTGTATTGATATCCACGGCCCATGATACCACCTAAGGCCATACAGATGTCCATGGTCCAGGGTTGTCACCTGAAGCCATGTTGATATCTGAGGGTCATGCTGTCACTGGGGCCATGCTGACCTGTGTGGACTGTGCTACCGCCTGAGGCCATGGTGGACCCATGTTGTAACTGAGGGCCATGTCTTGGTCTGTGGTCTTACCACAGCCAGGGTCTGTGTTGGTGTCTGTTACCTATGTTATCACAAAAAAGCCACAAAGATGCCGGTGGTATGGACTGCCACCTGAGCCCATATGATGTTCAGGCCCATGCTGCTGCTGAGGACCATATCTGGGTCTATGGTCCTATAGCAGCAGGGGTCTGTTTTGATGTCTGTAGCCTGTGTTACCTCCAAAGGCCATGCGGATGACCAAGGACTGGACCGTGGTCTGGACTGCCACCTGAGGCCATGTGATGTCCAAGGGCCATGCTGAGCTGGTCCCACTCTCCACTGGTCCTGGGAGAGCTGGTCCAACCTTTCGCTGGCTGCAGCCACTGGAGACCTGGCCCTAGTAGTGTGAGCATAGGAGAGCTGGCCCCGCCCCTCATGAGAGAGCTGGCCCCACCCCTCATGAGAGAGCTGGCCCCGCCCTTCATGGGAGAGGAGGCTGATGACATGGGTGCAGGAGAGTTGGCCCCAAAGGCAAAGGTGAAGGAGAGCTGGCCCGAACTCTCATGGAGTAGAGAGGTTTCCCCGTGTAGGCCTGGACTTACCAACCCAGCTACTACCTCAGCCCATATCCATAGCTTTGATTTGATCTACCCAAACATCTTCTCAATCTATGTATGACCTGCTGGACCATGTGAGGAAACCAGTCCTGTAGAACAATAGCTGCAGGATCTCCATGACTCAGGGAAACAGCAGGATATCGAAGAGGAGTTTTGGTGAGGATCCAGTATTGATGGTGTAGCAGAAGCTAGAGGTCTTGATCCAGACCACCAACTTATTGCAATAAACATTTACAAGTAAAGCTGTTTGGGAAAAGGGCTATACTGCATGACACATGGCAGCTCCCAAGGCCACTATAACTAATGAATAAGAGATGGAGGATTGAAGTGATTTTTTTGAGGGGGAGGCTACAAGGGTAGAGGGATTGGGGTGCATAAAAGAAACAATAAAAATTATTTTAAAAAAGACAAAGAAAGAAATAAAGCATTCCTAGAATTTAATAAAAATGAAAACACAATATAACAAATCCTATGGAAAACAATGAAGACTGAGGACATTCATAGCTCTAAGAAAACAAAGAGGTCTCACATAAATAACCTGAACCTTAAGGCATGGGGAAAAAGTAAAAACAAACCAATCCCAAAAGCAGTAAGCAAGAAGAAATAGCAAAGGTCAGGGCAGAAATTAAATAGAAATAAAAACAACAATAAAAATATCAAATTAAACAAACAAAGTTGGTTCTTTGAAAGGATTTTTTAATTGACAAACCCAGGGCTGTAGAGATGTCTCAGTGCTTAAGAGCACTTTTTCATGCAGAGGACCCAGGTTTAATTCCCAGCACCAACATGGTGGCTCACGACCATCCATTACTCTAGCTGCAAGGGATCCAATGTCCTTTTTAGACCTTAGCAGGCACCAGGCATAGACATACATGCAGATAGACAAAACACTCATATACATAAAATAAATAAATAAATAAATTTTTAAAAAATTAAATGAACATAAAAGTTACCAAATTACCAAAGGAAGGAAGATACAAAATAATAAAATTAGAGATGAAAGTAGAAATATTACCACAGACACTGAAGAAATTCAGAAAACCATAAAGAAATACTTTTAAAATATATATCTCACCAAACTAGAAAATCTAAAAGAAATGGAAGAAAATTCAGATGATTATGACTACCAAAATTTAAAGTAAGCTTGATTACATAATTTAAACCAATCTATAGCAAGCAATGAGGTAGAAGCAATAACTAGAGATCGCCAAACTAAAAACAGTCCATGTCCAGGTGGATTCAGAACAAAATTCTACCAGACCTTCAAAAGAAAACTAACTTCTCTAGTTATTCAGTAAAATAGAAGAAAAAGGAATGCTTCCAAACTCCCTTTACAAACCATTTATTTCACTGATACTGGCTTTGGTATATTGGAAGGCTACTGATTTTGATACGTTAATTTTGTAAACTGCCACTTTGCTGGAAGTGTTTAATCAGCTCTTGGAGTTTCCTGGTGAAATCTTTGGGAGGGGGGAATCTCACGTATATAATCATATCAACTGCAACCAGATAAAGATGCAACCACAAAATGAGAAATGTAGACAAATCTTCCCAATAAACAAGGTCATAAAATTTCTCAATAAAATACTTGCAAGCTGAATTCAAGAATACATCAAAAAGATCATTCACTGTGATCAAATTAGCTTCATTCTAGAATTTTGGGGAAGATACACTATACATAAATCAGTAAATGCAATTCATCATATAAACAGAGTCAAGGAAAGAATCTTATGATTATCTCAATATACACAGAGAATGCCTTTGACCAAATCTAACATCCCTTCTTGATGAGAGTTACCTGGAGGCTAGGGGTTGAGGGAGCATATCTCAACATAATAAAGGCTATCTGTGACAAATCTGTAGGCAATAACAAGCCAAATTGGGGGGAGGGACTCAAAAGCAATCCAGTTAAGATCAGGAAGTATATAAGGGTGTCCACTCGCTTCACTCTTATTCAACAAAATATTTGATGTCTTAGAAAGAGCAATAAGGCAACAAAAGGAGATAAATGAGATGTAAACAGGAAAATAAGTCAAATTATCTTCATTTACAGTTGATATAATTATATAAGTGAGATACTCCACACACACTAAAGAAAAGATTCCACCAGGAAACTCCAAGAGCTGATTAAACACTTCCAGCAAAGTGGCAGGTTACAAAATTAACATACCAAAATCAGTAGCCTCCTTATATACCAAATAACAAATAATGGTGAGGATATGGAGAAAGGGGAATCTTTATTCATGGTTGGTGGGAGTACAGACTACTGCAGCCATTATGGAAATCAATGTGGTGGGTCCTCAAAAAGCTCAAAATAGATCTACCACATGACCCATCTACACCACTCTTGAGCGTATACCTAAAGGATTCTATACCCTATGACAGCAATACCTTCGTATTTGTGTTCATTGCTGCTCTATTCATACGATACAGGAAATGGAATCAGCCTAGATATACATTGGCTAATGAATAAAAAGGAGAATGTGGTACATATACACAATAGAATTTTTTTCAAGTGTAAAGAAAATTTATGAGAATTTATAGTAAATAGAAAGCACTGGAAACATTCATCCTGAATGAGGTAACCCAAAACCCAGAAAGGCAAATGCCTCATGTTCTTTATCATGCATCGGTGGATTTCTGTATTTACCTAAAAACTAGAAAGGGGCTAGTGTTTGAAGGAGGAATCTTATAGGAGGAGGACTAAAAGATGGGTGTTATGAAGGAAGAAAATGGGATCTGCGTGAACAGCCTGGACATGAGTGGGGGTAGTGAAGGGGGAGGGTTGAGGGAAAGAGAGCTTGGGGGAGCAGGAGATCCCAGCTGGATCAACAACAGAGAGGGAGAACAAGGAATAGGAGACCATGGTAAATGAAGACCACATGAGAATAGGAAGAAGCAAAGTGCTAGAGAGGCCCACAGAAATCCACAAAGATACCCCCACAACAGACTGCTGGCAATGGTCGAGATACAGCCCGAACTGACCTACTCTGGTGATGGGATGGCCAAACACCCTAATTGTCGTGCTAGAAACTTAATCCAACTACTGAGGGATCTGGATGCAGAGATCCATGGCTAGGCCCCAGGTGGAGCTCTGGGAGTCCAATTAGCGAGAAAGAGGAGGGTTTATATGAGCAAGAATTGTTGAGACCAAGGTTGGATAAAGCACAGGGACAAATAGCCAAATGAGTGGAAACACATGAGTTATGAACCAATGGCTGTGGGGTCCCCAACTGGATCAGGCCCTCTGAATGGATGAGACAGTTGATTGGCTTGATCTGTTTGGGAGGCATCCAGGCAGTGGGACCAGGTCCTGTGCTCATTGCATGAGTTGGCTGTTTGAAACCTGGGGCCTATGCAGGGTCGCTTGGCTCGGCCTGGGAGGAGGGGACTGGACCTGCCTGGACTGAGTCTACCAGGTTGATCTCAGTCTGCGGGGGAGGCTTTGCCCTGGAGGAGGTGGGAATAGGGGGTGGGCTGGGGGGAAGGCGAGGGGGGCGGGAGGGGGGAGAACAAGGGAATCCGTGGCTGATATGTAGAACTGAACTGTATTGCAAAATAAAAAAAAAAATCACCACATTAGGCTTAAAAATCACATGACTTAATTTGAAAAAAAATTATATGCATTGAAAGAATTCTAACAAAAAAATTCAAGAGCTAGACATTAGACTATACATTCCACATCTAGTTTCAATATTAGCAACTCTAATAGTCTGTGGTTCTGAGATAGGCTACATATGAATACAAAATGTAAGGCAAATTGTAACATGGATATAGCATGATGTAATATAAAGCTAAGTTACAGCAAGACCACCTAAAACCAGTTGGAATCAACATAGCTACCAAGTTGACTATCAACTGTCTTTTGCTTCGTTATAATGTCATTTTTATATCTCTACTCTTATAAAACTGTCTGTTCCCATAATGTATCTGAAATCATACCACATCCAAAAACACACATGCAGAAAGTAGAGAGAAGTGAATCCTATTCTGGGAAAAAAAAAAACCCTCTATATTCTTAGACTGAATTCTCTGCTTTTCCTCACCTTAACTGAGAGTAACTCTCCTTTCAATTTAAATATAAGAGCTATCAAAAATCCCACAGTGTGACTCTGTCTTGAAAAGCCCATCCTCATTCCTTAAGTGTATACCTTTGACCTGTTATAAACTTCTTCCCATTTCTTTACTCAAGCTCATCTCTGAATGTTTCTTAAATGAAGACAAGATTCTGGAAACACTAGTTAGATGCTCAATATACTCTCCTGGTCTTTGAGAATTCCCCAACATTCACCTGCAGGTAGCAATTCTACCCATTTGTAACATACCCTAGATTCATCTTACTTTTACAACATCTCTCCAAATGATTCCTGATGTGGACATTCAAACACATTGTCAACTTCAACTTCTTATTACTTTCTTTTTCTGTGGGGGAAAGTAGGTGTGTAGGGGTACATGTTCATAGGGTACACATTTGTGTAGGTTCATGTATTTATATACATGTACAGGTGTACGCACGTGCCTATGGAGAACAGATGTCAACCTTGAACGTCATTCCTCAGGAGCTAGCCACCTTGATTTTTCAGACAGGGTCTCTCATTGGCCTGGAACTTGATGAGTAGGCCAGATTGTGTGGCTAGTGAACCCCAGAGGTCCATTTGTCTCTCCCTCCCTAGGGCTGAGTTTATAAGCCTGTGTCACCATACTTATTTTTAAAAATATTTTTTATTAATTCTTTGAGAATTTTTTGCAATTATTTTCCTCATACTCATGCCCCGTTCCTTTCCTTAACCCCTCCCAGATCTACCTCTATCTTCCCATCCTCTCCCAATTTCATGGTTTTTTTTTTTTTTGTTTTTAACAACTACCGTGTCCATTTTGTGTTCCCATATACTCATGGGTTCAACGACATCCATTAGAGCATAGTCAACTTATCGGTGGCCACATCTTTAAAGAAAACTGACTTTCCCTCCCCCAAACCATCAATTGTTAATGTTCTTAAGTTAGGGGCTCATGAGTCCCTCCCCTCTCCTTGCTAGAATGTTGACTGGCTTGATAGTGTGCAGGTCTTGTGTGAGCAATCAAAGCCACTGTGAGTTTCTGAGTACAGGAGTACTATCATCATGGCTGTCCTCTCTATGAGTGTTCTGAAGATCAAACTCACATCCTTGTACATGTATGGACAAGCACTTTAATGACTGAGCTGTACCCCCACTGCTAACCTCTTGTTACTTTATGACTGTCCCCTACACTGCTCTGCCCATCGAAATCTTTCCAAGTCAACTGTGAGACACCATCATCTTTCAAAATTCATTCTGACCCTCTGCTCCTATGCCTAATTTTGGCAAATATCCATCACTCGTAACTTAATACTTCCTCTGAAGTACATTGCTTTTAGTGCCCTACTAAAACTATAAACTCCCCTAAAGCAGCAGTCATGTATTGACTTACCTATCCCCCAGTTCCTGAAACAGGCTTTCTGCTCAGCAAAAAGCATAATAAAGTCTACTTAGAATACAGAGTGCCTCTTTAGCTGTTAAGGCTGAAAAACCAAGACCTACAGTCCATTATTTGTGGCATGTGTTTTGCAAAGGAGTTTTTTTCCTTCTGTGGCATTTGCTATGGTTAGTGGTGTAGAGCAGGAAGATGTCAATATTTTAGTTGCAGGACAGCACAAAAAAAAAAAAAAAACAAGCAAATGCCACAGAAAGCAAAGTAACATTAGACACTATGCTCAGTAATCTGGGACCTTTGTTACAAACTCTCAAACCCCAGCATGGGTCTGGCCTTGAAAATGACCATTTCACACTGAGAAGCACTCATTTTTAAAGGAGGTCATGTTTGAGGTTACAGCTAGTGAAGTGTATTGCTTTAATGGGGACAATATAAAAATCATACATTTTCTAAACAAGGGCTATGGGAATGACTTTGCCTTAGCTTGCGGTACATTCACCCTGAAAGGAAAGCAGGTAAACATGGCTGAGAGTATCATTAAGCTGTAAAAATTGATGGAGCCAATTATCACTCTCCTGAAACTCAGCCACTAGAAGAAGAAAAGAAATGGCTTGGTGGTTTTGAAACAGAGATGGGAACTGATAGAGGACTATGGTAGCATCCAGGTAGTCCCTGGTGGTCAGAGGAGTTCTCAGAGGAGAAAAGATCTTTCTAGAACAAATTCAGATGAAATCAGTCATATTTCATTAAGCATTTTTGTTTTGTTAAGCCTTTATATGCTGAGCCCTGTAAGAGATGAATTCAAATAAAATCTTCCTAGTTCTCCTTTCTGAGAAACTTATACTCTAGGTGGTGGAACCAAGACAAAGACAAAAAAAAGACAAAGACAAGTGAAATAACAAAAGAATATTTGGGAGTGGAAATGATCTAGTACAAGCTAAAGTAAAATGTAAATTAACTTCAAGTGTGCAGGACATGAGTAAAGACTAGCTTTTGTTGAGTATGTGTTCAGATGTGAAGGTGTCCACCGTGTCTGCTGGAGAGGTGGTGGTGCAATAATCCAGGGAATAGAGTTTTACCCTAAGGAAGGGTGTAAGCTAAGTTTCCTGGGGAAAATGGACATTTGCTGAACTTTATGATCAACAGACACAAAATTAAATGGGGCATGTGGTAAGAAGGGGAAAATCAGGCCAGTCCACTGAGTTTTTGTAAGCAAGCCTGGGGTGGAGTTGGGCACCAAGCACTCAGAAGTTGTCAGTAGGAAATTAGAGGGAAACTAGGTGAAAGAGAGCTTCAAAGTCCATAGTTATCATCATCCCTTCCAAGAAGACTGCTCCAGTTTAGAAGAGACAAGGATGCTTACTTGAAGCACTTCTATTCAGCACTGCAACTCTACCCAAGATAATTATGCAAGAAAAAAATAAACAAACAAAAAGCATGCACGTTGGAAACAGTGAAACCTTTTTCATTTGCAAAGGTTTCTTAGATATGATATGAAGGGTGACAAAATTAAAGAAATAATTTGGACTTCATCAAAATTTAAATATGTTGTAATTTAAAAGACGTGCAAAAGGTAAAAAGAGAATAACCTCAAATATAGAAAACACTGAAGAATTCATTAAACACCCATTAGAACTAATAAAGAAATCCACTGTTTGCAGAATAAAATATTCATATGCAAAACTAACCTGATTTTTGTACAATCAAAATAAAAAGCCCCAAAACATTGCATCTGCAATAGCATCAGAAAAAACAAAATACTAATGAGTTAATTTTAAAAGAAAGGTAATTTTTTACTCTAAAACAGCAAGCATTGTTAAAACAACCTAAAATTCTAAATAAGTGGGAAAAATATCTCATGTTCATGGTTTGGAAATCGTAGGGTTTTTAAGATGTTTTGCAAACTGATGCACAGATTCAACATAATCCCTGTCAGAATTCCAGCAGACTGCTTTAGAGAAACTGACAAAATGATTCCAAAATTCACATGGAATTACAAGGTTCCTCAAATGGGGTGGGGGAGGGAAACTTCGATAAAGAAAAGTAAAGTAATGACTGGAAAAAGTATAGAGACAAATAGCCAAACTAGTGGAAACACATGAACTGTGAGCCAATAGCTGAGGAGTCCCCATGGTACTGGACTAGGCCCTCTGGATAAGCAAGACAGTTGTTTAGCTTGAACTGTATAGGGGGCCCCCAGGAAGTGAGATCAGGACCTGTCCCTAGTACATGAGCCAGCTTTTTGGAACCTAGGGCCTATGGTGAGACACTTTGTGCAGACTTGGTGTAGGGAGGAGGGGCTTGAACCTGCCTCAAGTGAATGTACCAGGCTCTGCTGACTCCCCATGGGAGACCTTGCCTTGGAGGAGGTGGGAATGGGGGGTGGGTTGGGGGGAAAGGCTGGGGGTGAAAGGAGGGAGGACAGGGGAATCTGTGGATAGTGTGTAAAATGAATAAAAAAATCTCTTAATAAAAAATGTAAAATAAAAAAATCCAGAAAAAAAGAGAAGTAAAGTATGTGACTCATGCTTTTTTATTTCAAGTTTAAGTTTTACTGAAAAACAATGACAATTGGCATAGTAGATGAGTCAGGAGCCCAAAGATAAAGCTATGTGCCTTCAACCAACTGATTTGCAACCAGAATGAATGCCAGTGCTATTTAATGGAGAAACATGTTCTTTTGAATAAATGGTGTGGGGACATGCAAAAGAAATCAGTTGAACCTTTGCCTCATACAACATAGAAATGCTAATTGAAAGTGGGTCAAACTCCCAAATTTAAGAGATGAAACTATGACATTCTTAAAAGAAAATATAAAGGTAAAATGATCAAAAACTTAGATTTGGGGGAAATTTTCACAAAAAAATTCTAAAAATATTGGGCTTCATCAAAATTTAAAACTGTTGCTATTCAAAAGACATGTAAGTCCAGGTATAGTGGCACACACCTATAACAGCAGCACTCAGGAGGCAGATGCAGGTAGAACTCTGTAAGTCCAAGGCCAGCCTCATCTATATAAACAAGTTCTGTGCTAACCAAGGCTATGCAGTGAAAACTTGTCTTTAAAAAAAAACAGACATGAAAGTAGAATCAATGTAATGAAAGAAAATACTTGCAAAGCATGAATCTGAAGAGAGCTGTGTCCAGATTGTGTAAAGAACAGCTCAATAATAAAAAGCAAGAAACTCAATTAAAAGCATGTTTGAATGACCTGGAAAGACATTTCTCCAAGATGGGCAAATGACCAATTGCATGTAAAAAGAGGCTCCCCACCATTAGTTATTAGTGAAATGCAATCAATACCATGACACAATAATACTTTATACCAACTATGATGATTATAGTAAATAAAAATAAAGAATAACAAATACTGGAATGATGTAGAGAAACTGAAACCTCCCATTCATGTCTAGTCATAATGTAAAATAGTAGTCCCTATGAAAAATTATAAAATTATATGAAAGTTCTTCAAATGATTAAATAAGAACCTACCACAACACCCAGAAATTTCATTCCTAGTCATGCATCAAAGAGAAATAAAAATATATGTCCATATGAAAGTTTTCAGATGAATGATCATAGGAGCAGTATCCATAATAGACATCCCTGATGTGGAAAATAGCTCAAATGTCCATCAACTAATGAGTTGGCAGACAAAGTGCAGTATTGTCTCTATAGTAAAATATTATTTAGCCACACAAATTAAAAGTACTGATACAGGCTATAACATTTATTAACCTTAAAAACAATTTTCTGAGTGAAAGAGCTGTCAGAATTGGTCACATACTACATGATTATATTTGTATATAACGTCCATAGCAAGCATATTTGTAGAGCATAAACTGGATTGATAGTTGCTTAGGGCTGAAGCAGGGAGGAGGGAAATTGGGAGGGAGTACTAACTGTATGGGATTTCTATCAGGAAGAATAAAAATTCTGAAATTACATTATTGTACAATACTGCAAATATACTAAAACTCACAGACAGATCTTGTCATTTTAGCAGATGAATTATTATGTGTTAATTACTTTTCCACAAAGCTATCAATGTGAATTGAACTATGTCTCCTCCAAAATACGTTCATTCAGAAGTAGGGTATTTAAAGCTGTACTCATGTTAAGAAAATCATTAGTTTGATCCCTACTCCAAGATGACTGCGGCCCTTACAGGAAGTAGGCAATTTGAACAATGACACTCAAGAAGAGTGCCATTTGACAAGAGAGGAAGAAAAGGGAGTGCTGCAGTGAAAATCAAGGAACACTGGAGACCAAAGAGCACTCCTAGAATCTACAAAGATTTAAGAAAAGATTGTACCCATAGTCCACAGGGAAATGCAGTCATGCTAAGACCTTGATTTTAGACTTCTAACCTCCAAAAATCATAGGCAATCTCCATTGTTTTAAGACACACAGTGCATGGTATTCTGCTATAGTACTCATAAGAGACAGACACCACATTTTTCTGTTTGTGTGGTGCTGGGGATCAAAACCAAGGACTCGTATATACTAGGCTAGTACCCCACCATACTCTTAGCCCTGAAACCACATCTTAAAAAAAAAGTTAAACAACACAACAAGTTTAAAGTTGTATGAACTGTCAAAAAGAACACTGAGCTAAGAGTTAAGATTCTGTCCCAGTATTTCTTGCTCATATAATCCCTCCTCTCTCTTGCTGACTGGACTCCTGGAGCTACACCTGGGGCTTGGCCGTGGATCTCTGCATCTGCTTCCATCAGTCACTGGATGAGAGTTCTATCTTTTCTCAGCCTTGGTGTAGGGAGGAGGGGACTGGACCTGCCTCAACTGAATCTACCAGGCTGAGCTGAATCCCCAGGGGAGAACTTGCCTTGGAAGAAGTGGGAATGGGGGGTGAATTGGGGGGGGAAGGCTGGGGGGTAGGAGGAGGGAGAACAGGGGAATCCGTGGCTGATATGTAAAATTAAATTAATTATAAAATAAAATAATAATTTTTAAAAAAGATTCTGTCCCAGCTCTGCTCTAACTCAACTCAGGACATCAGTTCTCGGAGCCTAACTTTTCCCTTTTATATAATGCATGGATGACTGCATGATCACTTACGCTCCCTTGAAGATGGTATTCTCCATCATTAACTAGACTCATTTAAAATTCTGAAACTGTAGCATGGGACCCCAAAGTGAAATAGTTCATCAATGAGCTCCTTCCTTCTAGATATTCTTTTGCTGCTCTTGAATTCTCACTGAATTAAAGTTAGTCCATTTCTTCTTAGCCCTGTAATAGCAGGATGTCATTCCCTAAGCCTTATGGGAACATAACCTACTTGCTGAGACACACAATAATTCTGAGTTAAGTGTCATTGTCCTTCCATTCTACTCTGTAAATGTGTTTTTATGAAACATATAGGACAGCAACAACTAAGCTTCATTTAACCAGGGAGTGGGGAGTTCGGGGTGGAGAAAGGGCATTGTCTCAGTTCTTGCTTTTACATTCAAAGATGCTTTGTGTAGTTTGTAAACTATTGATTTTGATATAAATAAAAGAAATCCCATGCTGATCTTCTTTGTTATTAAAAATGTACAGCATGCCGCTGCATGGCACAGCAAGTGTTCACAAAGTCGGCCCTTCTATGTTTTGTAAGATCTGGTACATAACACTACTTTTTTCTTTATGTTTAATTTCTTTTTAATCTTCCTTTTATTCTCTTGCAGTCTTCTGTTTGCAAGAAAAGTCACTTGACCCTATTGACACTGCACTGTAGCTCAAGAAATGGAGTATACATCAGTTCTGCAGATGTTGTATAAATGTCTTTTCTTTAACACAGCACCATGTGAAGTTTAAATTAACTTCCCAAATCACCACAAACCAGCTGAGTGTTTTTTTTTCACTGACTGAATATTCAGGAAGCAGTTTTATATTTAGCTTCAAAGTAATGAACTCTTCTATCCTAAGTGCCAATCATTGGCTCTTTGGCAACTCATTATGCAGAATCCCAAAGATAAAACAGAACAAAACAAAATAGTCTTACAAAGAAATGACTATTAGATTGACAATAGAGGCTCAAATGAAATGCAATGATAGCTTCAAAGAGATGAGGAAAAAATACTGCTACCCTGAAGCTTGTTCCTGGCTAAACAATCATTAAGAAATGAGAATAAACAAAAGGCAGTTTCTGATAAACAAGGCTCAAGAGCATTTTCCATTCACAGACCTTTGCTGAAAGACAATGAAAATATGTACTTCTGTAAGAAACAAGACATAATTTCAGGAGGAACATTTAGGGCACAAGAAACACTGGTAAACAGAGAAAATGAAGAACATGTTTTCAAATAGAAGAGACACCTAGTTTTAAAATAAACAGTGAGAGCAGTCAGGAATAGCTTGGTGATAAAATTAATATACTAGGAAATAATGTAGAAAAGGCAGCTATGATTTCCTTACATTATTCAGAAAAACAGGTTTTGTGCCAGGCATGGTAGCACTTCCAACATTTGGGAGGCTGAGGCAGAACAGGCTGGTTGATCATGAGTTTAAGGCCAGTCTGCTCTCCGTAGCAAGACACTATTGTAAAAATATCTATTAGATTTTGTTATGTCACATTATTTCTATAATTTCCGTGTTAGAAGGAACTACCCTCAAAAAAGACATGAAATGTCTGACTTCCAAATGAATAGACACTAGAAACAAAAACAAAGGAAACCTGACCAATGACAAGAACCCTCACTGGCAAGTCCTCAAAAAGGCTCACAGTTACTATGTGGTCCAGCAACCCCAGGCCCAGCCACATACCCAAGAGAACTGACAGTGTGTGTCTACAAAAAAATTTACATGCAAGTGCTCAGAGTAGCACTAGTTGCAGCAACCAGAAGGGACAACAATTGAAACACCAATTAATTGATGAACAGAGAATCAAACTGTGTTTTAGACATGTAATGAAATAGAATTAGTCCATGCTACATGGGTGAGCCATGAAAACATGATACTAACTAAAGGAAACCAGACATAAAAGGCTACACATTTGGGATTGCATTTTTAAAGCAAATTTATTTAGTCTTTAACAAATGAGAAAATTGTATGCATAGAAAATGATTGTTTTAAAATAAATTATGATTTACTACCAGTGAACGTTTGATTTATATACCTCCTTTTTTAATTTCTGAGGATTCCATACGTGAGTACACTGTATTTGCCTCATTTCAACTCCCTCCCTTGCATGTCTATTTTTGTGAATAGGCAAATTCATCGAGACAGGAAAGAGATGAGTGGCTGCCAGAGGTTAGCAGAGGGGGAGAATAGGAAGTGATTGCTGATGTGTATAGGGATTTTTTATGAAATGAACATGTCTTAATATTAGATTGCTGTGATGTTATCAGACTTGTAGGGGGTCACAACCTGTGCCCTAAGTCAGGTATAAGTATACTACCTGTCGTCAATAAGCAAATAAAAAGAGCAAAAGCAAAAGTGTAAAACAAAAAAAGAGATTTATTCAATGGGGCCACATTGGGAAAAGGAACAAAGCAGTCCAGCAAACCTTGCAAGTCCACCTTTGGGGTCCTAATATTAGATCAAAATTTAAACAGCTGACAAAAGCTAGGGTTATATAAGCAGTTCCAATCACGATGCAGTAGCTCTCAACATTAATCCATCATTGTCTGTATTTCAGTTTCATCCTGTGTTGTCAGAACTGTTGGAAATCTCTTTCCAGAAGACAAGCTCCCCCTCTGGTTGGCATGAGAGTCCTGGGAAAATCACCCTTTCTTTGAGACCCATTGTTCCAATAGTCTGGAAAACATAGTGTCTCTAGAGGATGTCTTGTTTCTGCCAGTCCGGCTACAGTGATGGCCCTATCATTCTGTGACTATAACAAAGCCACTGCCTTTCAAGTGTTAACAGTTCCAAATACTGCAGTATGTGAATTCGATAAAAATAAATGTTGCTTTTTAAAAAAGCAAAGCTGGAGGTGATGTAATACACAGTATGCATAAGGCTCTGAGTTTAAATCCCAAGACCACAATTAATTAATTAATTAAGGAGTCCAAATACATCAGTAATCACAATAAATAAAAACACAATAAATTTAGCAGCAAATGACCAAATTTTCAAAGATGTACAATCCATATTTTATATAATATAATCCAGGAGCTGGTGAGATGACTTAGTAGGTAAAGGTGTTTGCTGCTTGATGGTACAAACCTGATTACCTAAGTTCAATTCCTGAGACCTGCATGAAGGTGGAAGGTGAGAACCCACTCCACAAAATTGACCTCTACCATCAATACACACATACAGACACACACACACTTACCGAGGAACACCCCACACATAAACATATACAACTAGTAAATAATTAAAAATCTGTTCTGGAAAAGACATTAAAATTTAATTTCATCCACTCATTTGATAAGTCTCATTTATACCTCCATAATAAAAAATTTAAACAACAGTGCCAAAGACAATAAAAATAGAACAATCTAATTTATGACCATTAGTGTAAAATCCTAAATCAATATACCATAATTTTTAAATATTATGGCCAAGTGTTATATATCTGTCTATGGTTTAACATTAGAAAAGTCACATGAGTCACAAAACAAATGTTAAGGGAAGAAAATACATCAAATCTCAGTAGGGATGGAACAGAAACATTTGACAAACTACAACACTCATTCACATGAAAATATGAAGAACACACTTCTTAGCCAACTCGGAATGAAAAGGAACCCTCTTCAGTTGACGAGAGACACCAAGAACCTGCTAGGAACATCATAGTTGATAGTAAACAGTAGAATCACAGCCATTGGAATTGGAAAACAAAACAAATTCATCACTATTTATAGCAAATATACTTCATCAGTAAGTGTGTGTGTGTGTGTGTGTGTGTGTGTGTGTGTGTGTGTGTGTGTAGAATAGGACACCCTTAAGAAAGAAAGAAAGAAAGAAAGAAAGAAAGAAAGAAAGAAAGAAAGAAAGAAAGAAAGAAAGAAAGAAATCTGCCATTTCTTACAGTTTGTTTCTTAAATTCCCCAAAGACCAAGCTTGGAATCCAGTGGACAGTGCTGATGGCAGATTAAGATCTCTCTCTCTCTCTCTCTCTCTCTCTCTCTCTCTCTCTCTCTCTCTCTCTCTCTCTCTCTCTCTCTCCTCATGTCTATCTCCACCTCTTTCCTGCTCCTGAGCTGAGCAGTTTTACTCTGCATGCCCTTTTTACCATGGTGTTCTACCCAAGCACAGGCCCAGAAACAATAGAGACTAGTAATCAGGGTCTGGAACCTCTGAGCCTATGAGCCAAATTAAATCTTTCCTCCTGCAGGTTCATTTTCTCACATACTCTCTCAGAGCAAAAAACTGCTTAACACACCATTTGTACAACAAGTGGCACAAATAACCATTTTCAGCAACATGGCTGCATAGCAAATCAGCATACAAAATACAATGTTTCAATTATCACAAATTGTATTAATTTTGAAACAGTATAGGCTAGCATTTTTTCTATAAATGATTAGACAGTTAAAAACCTTTAGGCTGTACATATCAAGGAGCAAAGCTGAGAACTGAGGGTGTGGTGTGAAATTTCCATAACACAGGAGAAATGCCTGTCCTTCTCCACACTTTGTTCCAGGACTATATGTATGGTCTCAGGCTTTGCACCCTCTCTTAGAGACATTCTTCAGAGGAAGCACTAGTGTCCAAGGGGTAAAGTGACTATGACCAACTGTCCTGGTTCATCTGGGGCTGCCTTTGTTTTGGTCCTAGGAATTGTCTATTTCCAGAAAATGGTCATGTCAATCACTCTATTAAAAGGGAAAGGCTAGATGGTCTTGGCAGAAGATGAGAAAACAGTTTGATTTTGAGCTTAGTCATACCCTGACCTCATCACACCCTTCTTTCCTTCCATAGAGCTGGCCATGCTAATTTGCAAAGTCTCTCCTTCCCAGACCATGAGTGCAATGGAAGAAGATTCTACTGCTTCACACACATACCAACCAATAGTAAAGCCTCCAAGTAGGCAAAGACTTTGGGATCTGTAAAGCAACAAAGAATGGATCCTAGAAGTGGGCAGGGGCACTGGAAACAGAAAAGAGAACAGTCAAAACGGTATGCCTTGGCTGATTCCCTACCACCTATATTAGAAGCCTGCTTTGAGTGTTAGTGGATCAAAGTTAGGCCTGTACATAGTTCACTGACCTCTTTGAAAACAGATCAAGGCATCAGTAGAGTGCCCAGAAGCAGAGCCACATACATATGGAAACTTGATATGTAACAAATACGACATTTTTGTTCTATTTACAATAGTAAGGAAAGGAAATCAGCCTAGATGTCTACCTACTAATGAAATGTGCTGAATATACACAATGGAATTTTATTTAGCCAGAAAGAAAAGTGAAATTATGAAATCAGCATGAAAATGGATGGAACTGGAAAATACTATATCAAAGTGGTTTAGGCACAAATGGGCAAATGCCACATGTTTTTTCTTATATGCAAATTCTCTGTGTGTGTGTGTGTGTGTGTGTGTGTGTGTGTGTGTGTGTGTGTGTGTGTGTTTAGGGGCCAGGAAACTTGACAAAGAAGTATGCAAATGGAAGAAGAGGCTTTGGCAGAGCAGAAGCAAGAGGGGATGATGGAACACATGTGATATTGAAGTAGAAGGAGAAATGATGGAAAGATTTAGTGGGGTAGTGATGAACTAGTGATGGAAAGGAGGAAGGGGTAGAGGAGGGTCAACCCAAACCAAGGATATATGAAAAGTTCAGAAGCAAATCTAATAATTGGTAAGCTAAACAAAAAAATGAGTTTGAACAGAGATATAGCATGTAGGTAAATAAAGCTGCCTCCAGAAGCCATAGATGATTAAATAAAAATCCTGGTGCCAGGTGTGGGATACCTCCTTTTGAGCTGTTGTTCAGGGAAGTCGAGAGACTCTTAAAACAATGCAGGGTATTGCCACTGCTATTGGTTACTCACTAGAATTAGACAGTAAGACCCTATTACTGAAGATAGCATGTGCTTTGGTCACAGGATGTAGAGAAATAAAGTTGGAACTGAGCTAGAAACTTCCTCCCTACTGGCTTAACTCCCATATTCCCAGAAGGTGGTATGTAGGCTGCTGGTGGAGAACTGTCATCAACAGTCTTACTCAGCTGTGATCCTGTGATACAGCAACTGGCCAGACAAGATGTGTACACTCATGCAATAATGGTAATAAGTCTGTTAATGGGATAATCAACCATATTTTTTTTTTTGGTTTTTTTGAGACAGGGTTTCTCTGTGTAGTTTTGGTGCCTGTCCTGGATCTTGCTCTGTAGATCACACTGGCCTCAAACTCACAGAGATCTGCCTGGCTCTGCCTCCCTAGTGCTAGGATTAAAGGCGTGCACTACCACCACCACCTGGCCCAACCATATTCTGATTGGATTTGAAACCCACTCCACAGAGCAGGTTACAGCTAGTCATAAACCTAGTCAAAGCCTGCGGCTGGGAAATTCATAGGCACTAGTGGGTAAGCTATCAATGTTGTTTTGCTAAACAGACATGGTGTGCCTGTCAAATACACTTCTTAATATTTTTATTATGACCATAAATCAGTACAGCTGTTGTCTTTGGTCAGGCTTACTTTTGTAGTACATGGCAGTTACTCCAGAGATGCATAGCCAGTTAAAGTGCTGAGAATAACTGATTTCTGAAAGCTACGTTCTAAATAGGAATTTATATCATTCCCTACTAAGCTAAAGAAGAGTATATGGAAAAGAATGTAAGAGCTGAAGGAAGGACTAGAGTTTCTGTGGAACGCTTTCTTCCAGGCATGGAAATATTGCACACTGACCTGTTAGTGGCAATGATTATCAGCACAAGACCTGCATGAGATTGTACAACTCAGTCATGGAGGGGAATGGCATCACAAGGTCCCATTCCTCTCTCAGCATATAAATATTTTTAATCAATGGCTTCTCAGGGAGGTAAAGAATATCTATATAATATAAAGGTTTTTAAAGTAGTATAAGCTACAGAATGGAAGTGTTTTCAATTTCTATAATTAATAATGGATTAGTATCATTTATTACTTTATGTATACAAATAAAAACAAAATACTAAATAGCTTAAATGAAAAAATAGCCATTATATGAATAAGCAGTTTCCAGTAAAATATCCAAATAACTAATACAGGAAATATGGACAATATATAAGGATGCTACATGAATCAAAGTAAGTTGGACTTCCAAAGACTTAACACACAAAAGTTTTCCATTCGTAAAATTGAAAATCAACCAGCTTTCCAAGCAGTTCTCCTTTAGGTGACACTAGAATAAAGGCTAGAATGGTCCTGGGGCTCAATTATCTCTATAATCAACCCCCATGCCAATGAGCTAAACAAAACAAGAAAAGCAAAGATAGATACAGAATCAGAGAGTTATAAGGGAAGAAGAGAGAATGAATAAATGAATTAATAAATGTGAATCAGAGAGAATTTTCTCTCCCTCAGCCAAGACGTGGCTTACATGATCTATGCTTACAATTTAATCTGCCAAAACAAGTTGCATAGCCCTAGAAAGTAGAAAATATCATTTTCTGATATTCAGGAGAACTAGAATAGGATTTAACTGTAGAATTAATAATATGGACATTAATTAGTAGTTAGAATATGAACAGATGATTCCAAAATTTTCTATACACAGAAATATCAGTAACCAGATTTCTACCCTATATGAGGAGGTTTATTCTCTGGAGAAATTAAATAGTCATAGAACAAAATGCCCAACTTTCTGGCCCTGTTCCCTGCCAAATTACCCTAAAGTAAAACACACAGTTGACAAGCTTTATGTAAGCACAGAGCTCCCAAATAGCTGCATTATTCTTATAGAAGATGACACTCAGGCATTATCAGGCATTTAAAAAAATATAGTAATAGAAAAATATCAACAAAAAACACAAAATGGCTCCAAGAGAAACAGAAATAACTAAGTGTGGTGATATTGTGTTCCCCAATATATCGTGCACCCTAATAAACTTATCTGGGGTCAGAGAACAGAACAGCCACTAAATATAGAGGCCAGAAAATGGTGGCACACACGCCTTTAATCCTAGCATTCCAGAGGCAGAGATCTATCCGGATCTCTGTGAGTTCAAAGCCACACTGGAAATAGTCAGGCATGGTAACAAGAGCCTTTTATCCCAGGAAGTGATGGCAGGAAGCAGAAAGGTATTTAAGGCATGAGGACAAGGAACTAGAGCCTAGTTAAGCTTTATGCTTTCAAGAAGCAGTTCAGCTGAGAGCCATTGAGATGAGGACACAGAGGCTTCCAGTCTGAGGAATCAGCTAAGGAATTGGCAAGGTGAGGTGGCTATGGCTTGTTCTGCTTCTCTGATCTTCCAGCATTGGCCCCAGTACCTGGCTCCAGGTTTGTTCTTATTAATAAGACCTTCTAACAATTTGTGCTACAACTAAGGAAATAAGCTTTCCTAATAGTAAAAACAAAACAGAGTCCTCAGGAAGATTCAAGATATTGTAGAGCCAAGCACAAATATAGAACATCTATATTGTACCTAATCCTCAAGCCTCAGGGACCTTCAACAGAAGAAAGGACAGAAAGATTGTAAGAGCCAAATGTTGGAAAGGACTGTAGTGAAGCATTATCTTCTGAACATGACATGACCAACCACTGCCCTCATGAACTCACAGCAGCTGTGGCTGACTACAGAAGACTTGCACAAAATCAAGACAGCCAACATCCTAACACAGAGTGAGAAGGGGTTCATGAGTCACTACCACTAACCGAGGAGCTATGGGCAGTTAATGGTTTCTGAGGGAGGCAGAGTAAGATTACCTTAAGAGGGTGCGTTGTGGAATATTAGTTGAAGATGTGTTACACTTGTTTATGCTGTGGAATATTTGTTTAATGATGCAAAGATGTGTTGCATTCTTTTATGTTGCATTTGTTTAACTCTGTAAAACTGTGTTAGTGTACCTGTCTAAAACACCTGATTCGTCTAATAAAAAGCTGAATGGCCAAAAGCTAGGCAGGAGAGAGAAATAGGTGGGGCTAGCAGGCAGAGAGAATAAAGAAGAAAGAAAAGAAGAGAGAAGGGAGGAGCAAGAGAAAGAGGAGAGAGGACAACAGGGGCCAGCCACCCAGCTACACAGCAAGCCATGGAATAAGAAGTAAAGAAAGGTATATAGAAAGATAAAAGCCCAGAGGCAAAAGATAGACGGGATAATTCAAGAAAAGCTGGCTAGAAACAAGCCAAGCTAAGGCCAGGCATGTATAAGAAAGAATAAGTATCTGTGTGATTTATTTGGGAGCTGGGTGGCACACCCCTCAAAGAGTAAAATTGTGAAAAAAAAATCCAGCAACAACAGGCATGACTCCTGGTAAGTCAACCATGCTCCAGTGAATTGGCTCCACACCCAGAAACAGCACAAAACTGGACTAGGTGGATTATATCTAAAAGTGGGGGACACAAAGTTGGTAGGGGCGGGAGGGGATGGAAAGAGTTAAGGGAAGGAGTGGGCTAAATATGACTTTTTAAAAGTATTATATGAAATTCTCAGTAAAAAATACAGCAGCCCTAAACCATGAACAAAATAAAGCAATGAGTCATTCAGAGGACAAGAAAGAGCTTGTACAAAAAAAAAAAATTTAAATGTTTTTCCCAACCAAAATTTGTGACAAAGTTAAGCATAAATAGTTGAAGAAATTCCCAAGAAAACAGGATGAAAAAAAAAAACAAATAAATGGGAAATCCATGTAAAAATATCAGAAATACAGAGGACAAATGCTAAAAGCAAAAGGTATAGGCAAAGGAAAGAAATTACTAAAACAAACAAAATAAGAGAATTTTATGGATCTTCATGAATAATGGTTTCTTTGTCAGAGGAGATCATTTAATGCCCAATACAATGAATCAAAAATACCTCCACAGCAAGCAGTACCACCCTGGATTTCAGAACATAAAAAACAAAAGGAAGTGCTAAAAGCTTCTGAAATGAAGAAAAATGATGACCTAGAAAAGCCCATGCATTGTACCAATAATACCATGTCTCATTGGGAACACTGACTGCTAAGAGACAATTGAGCCATGCCTTGAAGTTCCGAAAGAAACAGACTTTCGGTTGAGAATTCCATAGTACAAACCTATCCATCAAAAATGACGAAGGAATCAAAATAGCTTCCCTTAGAAAGTTTCTATCTCACACATTATTTATCAGAAAGTTACTTGAGGCACGACTCCAGCTAGATAGAACAGTAAGGTAAAGAAAAAGAAGTCACTGAGATCTAAGAACCAGTGGATCCATCCAAAGACTGTGGTGAAAAGAACTCACAGGATGACTGATGTATATTAGGACTGGAGAGTAATAACGTCAGACTGAAGAGAAAGGAAAGAGAACTCTAGGAGAAAGACATCAATCAAAAACAACAGAAATCAAGAAACTGTACACTACACTTTAAAAATGAAAGAACCTCAGGAGACAAATGGACAGACAATGCCCTACAATTAAATCATGCAATCAAAAACTTAGGTAATATAGTTTCAATAGAACCTTCTGGAAAGAACTGCTTTGATGATAAAATCACCCAAGAAAGAGATAATCAAAATCAAAATCTCAGTGAGACTCTTTAGTGAAATTCACTTGTTTTCCCAAATTTTAAATTGTGTAAATATAAAGCTAAAACTGAAGCAGCAATCACCAAGCACGCATGGATTTGTGCTAGATCCTCTGCAAATATGTTATGGTTGTTAGCTTGGTGTTTTTGTGGCACTCCTAACAATGGGAGTGGTGGTGTCTCAGACTCTTTCGCCTGCCTCTGGGACTCTTTTCCTCCTACTGAATTGCCTTGTCCAGCCCTGATAGGAGGGTTTGTGCCTAGTTTTATTGTAACTTGTTATGCCATGCTCGGTTGATGTCCCTGGGAGGCCTGCTCTTCTCTGAAGGAAAACGGAGGAGGAGTGGATATTGGGGAGAGGGGAGGTGGAGAGAACTGGGAGGAGTTGAGGGAGGGGAAATTGCATAAGGGATATATTGTATGAGAGAATAATGTATATATAACTAAAACCAAGAACTGTGGCAATTGATATTTACAAGGCCTGTACACAACAGGCAATCTCCCCTAAATGAAGCTAAGCAGTAAAACACAAAAAGTATTTGAGACTGCTGGAATGACTTTTTTTAACCTTCTCCATCTTTGTTTCTTGTATGAACCATAGACATAAGTAAAACTTCAACAGCCATAGAAACCTTGACAATGAAAGTCACACACTAATCATGGCAAATCAGGAAGCCACAAGCATCTGGATCTCTAACAAGTCATGGAGACTTGAATATGAACTCTGGGTTTGCTTCACATGAAAGACTAAATTCTTGGCTTGCTTTTGGCTTCATATGGCATGGTCTCCTGCACAGCTCAGTGGCGATCTGGCGAGGCTCAAATGCACAATCACACAACCTGCCTCAGTTTCCCGAGTGATGGGAAATGAAGGAGTGAATCACTAAGCCTGGTTCAAAATGAAATTCTTACATGTTAAGTTTCTGTAGTTTTGCCTTTATTAACTGGCAAACACAACTATAAATGATTCCTACAACATTATATATCATTTTATAAATAAAATAATACTGAAAGAGAAGAAGTAAATACATGGGATTTCCTCATCTTTCATAACGGTATCAATCAATATTATTCACAATTGAAAAAAGGTTGTATTTGTTCTTGGTTTTGTTTGCTTCCTTGCTTACTTTGTTTTGCTTTCTTTCATGGGGAGTATGCAACAGAGATGAGGGCGGTATGGGAGGACCAGGAGGTGGACAGAATTGGGGTACATGATGTGAAACCCCCAAAGACTCAATAAAGAAGTTTACAAAAAAAGAAAAAACTTTTTAAGAAAGAATATAAGAACACCAACTATTTGAGTATTTTCATCACTTTTTCCTCAACCTTAAAAGGATCTGTCTGAAATTGATATCCCTACTGGGAATGAATGTATGTCTCCATTTTATATTATTTTACATATTACACTAAATCCTAGCAAAATTACATTTTTATTAAAATATGTATAGTGTGATCCAAATTTCATAAAAAATGGTTCCTTTCACTTATCACCTGTCTACATATGCAATGATCTATATGGAATTCTGATAACTTTGTGTTTTGTACTCATAGAAAGATGGCAAGATTTAGGGGAGTTTAGCTCTCCACTTTTTTTTCCACTTTTTATTTTGAATTGCTAGAATTTTTATAATGAACATGTACAATTTTAGAAGAACAATAAGGTCATTTTTAAAATGAGATTAGAGCCAATGGTCTCCAAAGTTCTCAAAGCTCTATAACTATGATTTAATGTTCTATGAAGGAAACACAGATGCATAATTCAGAGGCAAGATGTTCAACAATCTTTTTGAATAAACGTCATCTCGCTGACTCATTTATCCTCTGTTGATCACCGATCTTTGACTAAGCTCAGGCCTGTAAGAAAATCATAGGCGACCTCAAACAACATGAGAGAACAGTGTGTTCTCATCAACTGAAAGCACAGCTTTTAATATAAATGAAAATCTAAAAAACATTAGCTAGGATTATTTTTGCATTTTTCCTAGAGAAATGAAGAAATATTCATTTATGCATAATATCTTCTTAGTATTTAGAATTGTCATCTCTTTATTTAAAACAAGAGTCTAAATATATTATCTAAATGTTTCTAATTTCCCTAATCTCCCCGCTCTTTCGTAGCTCTGCCTTTGCACAAATTCCTGCATCTACATTTGGCCAAATGCCATGTATTCTGCAAAACTCAGAATCTTCCTCCTCCAACTACAAGCATATGGGAAACACCTCTGTTACAACAGTTCTCAAGATCACCACGTGTAATCATCAATGAGTTGGAATCCAGCCTGCTGTCTGCTGCCAAACTAAGCCAGGCTGTACTTATCTAAAGTCTTTATACTAAATTTGCAAGAAATATCTTATAGGTTTGTTGTTTGGATTAAAATCAGAGACAGGCTGGGCAACTGCCTCAGTGGGCAAGATCACAAGCATGAGGATTCAAGTTCAAATCGAATCCTCAGCACCAACAGGGAAAAAAAAGTGTGGTTGTGTGTACCTATAAATCCAGCAGTGTTGGTGGATACAAGAAGCTTGCTGAGGCTTGCTGGCTACCAGCCTTGCTCAGGTTCAGTGAGAGAGCCCATCTCAAACAACTAACTTGGAGAGTGACAGAATAAGACACCCAACATCCTCCTCTTGCTTCTGTACAAATGGGTACACACACACACACACACACACACACACACACACACACACACACTCAAACACACACATGCCCATACACCACACAAGGGCAGAAGGAAAAAGAAAGGGAGAAGGTGAAGGGGAGGGAGGGGAAAACAGAAAGGAGGGGGGAGAATTTCTCTGAAGACTGTGATATCAAAACTATTCAATGTTCAGCATGCTCTCAGTTCCTGGCATGCAGTAAAACCTTAATGTTTGTGCAATGGATGCTGAATAAATATAACATGTAACAAAGCTTATTCAACCCACAGCCTCAGGGCCACACCCATGACAGCTATGAATGCAGTCCAACACATTTGTAGATTAGGATGTCATAATGTCAAATTGTTGGATCCTCCCAACTGTTTCCTTATCCTATTAATATCAAAATGTAAATTGTTAGAAATTTTTCTTTCCCTTTATTTAGGTTGAAATGTGTGTGTGTGTGTGTGTGTGTGTGTGTGTGTGTGTGTGTGTGTGTGTTTATGTTTTCAATTCTTGTAGGGGAGAATAAAGAGAAATATTTACAGAGTCGTAGCTATGTATCAGAGACTTTACATATACTATCTCATTTTATGTTATTAATAACCCTACCCATCAAGTCTTAGTTGTGACAGCCAAAATAGTTAGTAACCAAGATACCATGGACACCCATCAGAGTAGACACTGTTCAAGTCAGAACAGAGCTCAACTATGAACAAATGTTCCACTCGTACTGTAAGTACGAGCTAAATGTCAGCCTAAGCATATCATGCCCACATTACAGATAGACAAGTGAATGCTTAGAAGTAAGATAATGTATCAATCCCACATACCAACAAAGTGAAAAAGTACAATTAAAGCCCAGAGTAGTTGCATTACCCAAAGTGGTACTGAATCTATATTTGATGCCTCTCTCTTGTTTGTGACACTTAACAGGAGTATGGGAAGTAGGAGTGTGTTTCTGGGCATCTGGTAGAGAATCTATTCACTGGTCTACTTCACCTCCAGGAACAGGAATCAGTAGAACTTATCACTGTAAATTAATTAATGAACCTAATTCCCCACATCACACACAAGTACATACGTTGCTTTATAGTCATGCTTTGTTATTTTAATAAATTTGAGTTGCACATTTTGTCACTTTATGCACTGAAAGAGTCAGCAACAAAAGACAAGTATTAAGTAATGCTCTTTGCTCCCTTTTATTTTCTAAAGTCTGTGTTCTTTAAATGGGAGCTACAAAATGTAGCTCCTTTTAGTAAACATATTTCAACTTCTAGAAAATATACCCACCATGATGATGTTCTGCTGAAGTTAAGTGCAACAGTTTATGTCATATACTTTTCAGTGTTGGTAGATAAATTCTACATTGTTTCAAAGGATTGTGTGTCCAAGGAATCATTATATACTCATTTGGGAACATGATTATTTATTGAATCCTTCAATCAGCCATTTTGCATACCACTGTAGCCAGACATTGCACATCATACAGAATCCCTTCTAGGAATAAAATCTTTCAACAATATTTGGTTTACTCTGATGTTGTTTTTCCATTACAGCCCTGTAGAACATTCTAATAGATTTGTTTCTGCTGTGAAATCTGTTCTTCTCTGTAAAGAATAGAAGAATTTTTTTCCTCAGCTCAGTTTTGTTGAAATGTCATATTGATCCACAGATAGTCTCATCAATCCAATTTAGGGCCAAATTTTATTTTTCAGGCAAAAGATAATGAACCTAAGTAAAGATTATCAGTTTAAAACAATTTCAACACATGATTTCTCCTCTTGTACTTTTTTCTTACAAAAGTAATGATGAATGCTTAATTCAAAATAGGAAATGCTAAAATTGTTTTAGAAAAAAATCAACCAAAGCATTAAATATATCGTTTACAACTATACCAAAATAACTATGCATAGAACATATTTTATGAATATGAGTATTTTTCTTTGCAATGTAGTTTTGGATCTTCTTCCTATCTAAGTCATGGGAGTGGCATTCAGAATATTTAGTAATTGGTATGACACAGAAATCAGCAAATCAAAATGGAAGCTAACCTTAGCCCTAAGGCAGAAGCCTAGAACACAAACAAATCTGTAGTTGCTGGCTATTCACAAGTTATTCAGAGTTGCAGGAATGGATCAGATCACTTGGGACTTAGATCAGTTATTAAATAATTGTCAGTATTATATTGTAATTGATGTTAAGTTCAATAGTACATTATATATTAATATTATTAAAACCATCAGTATGTTGGATTCCATCTGAAAAATTAACCCTGCCAGTCAATCTAGTACTCAAATGTCCTTTACTACTTTCAAAACACCAACCCCTTGGTCCAACTACTCTTCGCACCTACTGCCTAGTCAGCTCTGTTATTTACCATAAGAGTCTGGTCTGTACTAGCCACTATGAAACTCAGGATGGACTGACAATTAGAATCAAACCTTAAGTGGCTGGTTCAGAAAGATAACGTGATCAGCTGACCACATCCCCAGTCTTGGGAATTTGAGTTAGGAAATATGAAGAGACTGATGTCCATAGAGGTTAGTCCTTTCCTAGCAGGAAAAGTGCTGACAATAGTGGATGACAAGAGCTGGAGATCTCCCCAAGTGGCAGCAGTTAATTATAAAAGTAGCTGCAGATCCAACAATCAGCACACGGGGAAGAGTGGCAACCAGCTGCCAAGAGGAACAGGAACTCAAGGGACCTGTTTGGGGTTTACCAGATGAAGGCTTCAGGGAAATGCAAGTAGCAGACAACCTAGAGAATTTCTTCTGGATGGAACTTACCAACAATACAGCAAACACTCACTTCTCCTCAGCCACCAAAGGCCTGATTCAAGGCAACATCCATTTCATTCTCAAAATGTAGTTCCTCAACAACATGAACACCACCTGGGAATTTGTCAGGAATGCAAATTCCCACTGATTTGGAAGTGCTGAGGGTGAACTTCAGCAGTCACCGTTTAAACAAGTCATCTAGGTGTTCTGAATAAAAATCCAAATTGAGAACCAAATCTATAAGCTGGCTTTGCCCAGGGTACCAAAATTCCTAGAAGCAGACTGCTTCTGCCCTTTGAGCATCTCAGAGGCAACACCCCTGCAAGGCATACTCCCCAGTTTCTCAGAAATGCTGATGAAGAATTCACTTCTCTGCAATACAATAATGCTTATTGCCTCCAGCTGATAATTATCCAGCTCCAAGTAGCTACATGATGCAATGTGTACTCTAGGAAATGGCAGGCCCAGAAAACTGGAAATATGGAGATGTACTCTAAATGATTATAGACACTGCACCTGACAGTTTTTAACTCGTTCCTTTGGCATTGCTTCTAAATGAAACTGGCTTGTCTTTCTCCTGAAAGACAGGTTTTTGTGGTTAAGGTGCAACCACTGAATGGGGTTAGGCAGACAACATTGTTATTGCATTGAGGAGATTCTTAGTGAACTAATTGGCAAGAAACAGACTTGAGGGAGGTGTCAATAGTGGCCTGATATTACACTATTTTCCTGCAGCCTGTTGCTTATAATGACATTTTATATTATATTGTTTCACCTTTTGGCCACACATTGTGGCCTCTGTCGCACATATAGCCAAGTCCACAGATCCACTTACCTATAGTGACCTTACATAGGAGATAATCTCTACCTATATGATTCTCATACTCAGAATTTGAAAATTCTAGCAGTTAGAAATAAGGGCAAAGGTTTACAAAAATATACCCTGAGGTCAGAAGAAACATGGCAAATCATAATAAAATAGAAGCAAAATGTATTACTCAACATGGAATTCCAAGAAATAAAATTGTTAGGCTGTCCCTTAAGGCAAAGGTGAAGATGGGTAGTTCTTTGTCAGAAGGCATACTCATGAAATGTACTAGGGAAGGAAGATAGATGTTTGAAATATTCACTCCACTAACAATTTAGTCAAACTCTTTTTGCCTGGCATGTTTCTACATAAAACCTACTATTCTCTATCCACAACTACCATCCTTGTTAGGATTGCTCTATTAGTTATCTGATGTTTAACTCAGACATTACTACCTCCACAAATCCATCCTGACCATCATCCCTAAGGTGGACTCAGTACCCATGATGGCTTGAATGAAAATGGTCCCATAGGCTCATATATTTAATACTTGGATCCCAGTTAGTGGAATTATTTGTGATAGAGTAGGGGGTATGGCATTGTTTGAGAAGGTTGATGTTGCAAAAGTCCAATACATTCCCAAATACCTCTCTCTCTTTACCTTGTGATTGTTGTCTCAACATGTAAGCGCTCATCTACTACTTCAGGGCCATGCCTGCCTGACTGTTGCCATGTTCTCCTCCATGATGGTCATAGACTCTAACCCTCTAAAACTATGGGCCCCCAAATTAAACCAACCTGTGGGTCGTGACACCTTTGAGGGTCACATATCAGATATTCTGTGTATCAGATATTTACATTATGATTCATAACAGTAGCAAATGTACAGTTATGAAGTAGCAACAAAATAATTTTAGGTTGGGGGGGTCTCCAAAATATGAGGAACTGTATTAAAAGGCCATAGTATTAGGAAGGTTGAGAACAACTGCCTTAAGCTAGTAGACATATATAGATAGAAAGACAAGGAGAGAAAGGCAATGACAGGAATATATATATATATATATATATATATATATATATATATATATATTCATGTTCCCTAGGATTACCTGTCTATATTCCTGATGTCTGAGACCCTTCTAATACCCACTCTCTTTATGTAGCCCAAGTAAGTTACTAAAATGTCTGCAGGGGGCACCATTTACTTTAAGCATCTGCTTTAAGTATACAGAGACAACCAATGAGAAACACAGACAAATAGAAATATGAAACTGAGACAAACAATTCCTCTCTGTGGCTTCAAAGCTTGGAAAGCATTCTGTGGGATAAGTGGTCGTAGCCACAACTTCTTTTAAGTGGCCTAATCTAAGGGCAAGTTGGAAATTAATGCATGAAAGAACGAAGAGATGCATGAATGACAGATGTGTAAGTCATTTGAATGAGTGGCAAAAGCAGCAACGTTCATCAGGGTGGACAGAGGTGGCTTTGGCCAGGGCATACAGCACAGCAGAGCTTCTGATTATCAAATAACAGTAAGTAAAGGAATGGCAGTGGGAGGGTGGATCTGGAGCGGGGAGGAGAGGTGTGGGGGGAAGACTAGAATGGGTGGGGGAAAGGGAAACTGTGGTCAGGATGTAATATATGAGAAAAGAGTAAAAGGAAAAAATCTTAAAAAAGGAAAAGAAAGGAAAGGTAGCAATGATCCAGTCCTTGCCGCAGCCCCTTTGTCGGACAGACACAGGACTGGATCTATGAGGTGGCATACTCCACAAGATCAGTGTCTCGGAAGAGCTGACTTTGCTCCAGCACCTGTGCTCAATGGTGGCCTCTATAAGAATCTCACTTGGGGGCCAGGGAGATGAGAGACATTTGGCCCCGAACACATCGATTTAGTTATAACAGGCGACAATGAAGCAGCAGCAATAGCAACAATGAAATGGCAATCAAGGGATTGCAGACCGTAACAATTTGGGTGGCAGACATGGGGAGGTATGAAAGCTTGTTTTGAAGCAAACACCTTGGATACCAGAGTTGGAAGTCTCATGCCTCAAAAAGGATTACCTGGGTGCTGGCCTGGTGACAGTAGTAATAGAGCCATCTCTGGACCTCAGGGCCTGCTCAGACAAAATAGGAGAGCCTAGTTTGACTCTGCCATTATGACTGCAGGGGCATTTTTGTTCTGCATTGTGCGTTTTCCTCCACTCAGAATGCAGCCCACTTGAGTTGTAATAATTCAACTTTATTTGGAGCTTCATGTAATACCCCATTCCAGCTGATAAGTAATTCTTTGGATGCATAAGCAGGGATTTGACAACTTAAGCAACTGAACACGTGAGATACTGTGTTTAACCCAAACTGCCCACCTAACCCAATTGCAAGTTAAATAGTGTTGTTTTGAGGCTCTAGGTTTTAGGGTGGTTTGCTACGCAACAAAATCAGATACAGAGTCTAAAGTAAAGCCAAAGCAAACACAGCTGTTGTCAAAGCCCCGGGTTAACAATTCTGAATACAAGTCAGAATGTTTGCTTTCAGCATAGCAAGGCCAAACCCCTTCCTCCTGCACCACAATCCCAGGTTCCAGTCCCATGAGCCAGACCCGGTGCAGCTCGTCATTTCATAGCACTTACCTAGCACTGGGGGGGGGGGGGATTACCACGGGGGAAAAGGTATGCCATGCAAATTATGTGTGTATAGTTTAGAGTGCTTTTTTTTTTTTTGCTTTTTTAAAATACTACAAAACAATCTATTTTAAAGCCCAGGCATATTCAAAGGGCAGCAGATGTGTTTATTGTAGCTTATCAAAGGAACTTGTCAAAGGATAACCAGGCTACAATCCACAGCCCCAGAGAAGCTAGGTCACAAGGAGGACCCTAAGAGGGATGCAGGGAGGGCTCCAGGAAGGGGAAACAGATGAGATCTCTTGGGTAAACTGGGGGTGGGAGGTAAAGGGGATGGGATGGGGAATGGAAACATGAGGGATCAGGATGGTCGAGTTGGGGGAGGGATGGAGAGAGACAGCAATGAAAGAGATATCTTCATAGAGGGAGACATTATGGGGTTATGGAGAAACTTGGTGCCAGGGAAACTCCCAGGAATCCACAAGGATGACCCCAGATTAGACTCCTAGCAATAGTGGAGAGGGTGCCTGAACTGGCCTTTCCCTGTAATCAGATTGGTGACTATCCTAATTGTCATCATAGAGCCTTCATATAGTAACTGATGGAAGCAGATGCAGAGATCCACAACCAAGCACTAGGCAGAGCTCCTGGAGTCCAGTTGAAGAGAGGGAGGGGGAATTACATGAGCAACGAGGGTCAAGATCATGATGGGGAAACCCACAGAGACAGCTGATCTGAGCTCGTGGGAGCTCACAGACTCTAGACCAACGGTTAGGGAGCCTGCATGGGACCAACCTAGGCCCTCTGCATTTGGGCAACAGTTGTGTAGCTTGGTCTGTTTGTGGGGCCTAGCAGTGGTACCAGGATCTGTCCCTAGTACATGAGCTGGCTTTTTGGAACCCATTCTCCATGGTGGGATGCCTCGCTCAGCCTTGATGCAGGGGAGAGGAGCTTGGTGCTGCCTCAACTTGGTATGCCATGCTTTGTTGACTCCAATGAGAGGCCTTACCCTTTCTGAAGAGTGGATGGGGGTAGGGGTAAAAAGGAGGTGGAGGAGGGTACTGGAGGAGAGGAGGGAGAGGAAACTGTGGTTGTTATGTAAAATAAATTTAAAAAATTAATAAAAAAAGCAAAAAAAGTAAAATAAAAGGAGCTTGTTTTCTACTTGTGTAGTGATCAGAAGTCGTTGCCATCTCTCATAAGACTCCAAACCATTGTTCTCAAGGACTCAAGTTCAATGAGTCTTACCAACACACACACACACACACACACACACACACACACACACACACACACACGCCAGTAGGTAGTAAGAAATCTCATGCGGAGAATAGCGTTCTCTTTTTTTTTTTTTAATGAAATAGGAACATATTTCTTTATTAGGATGCTCAAGAATGAACAACATTATTAGCACTCTCTTCATGTGATACAGAATACATCTGACCCATGTTGTGGGAGGAAAAGGATAAAGCCTCCCTCCCAAAGTGGGTGTCAAATGGCTCCATAAAAAAATCCCCATCCAACCAAGGACAGGATGTTCCTGATAGCATTGTCTCTGCTGTAAATTCCAGCCCCAGAATCCTTTATTCCAGCACGAACTGACTATTTTGTCCTTGTCACTCTTCAGATCCAGGCAGTCAAACTCACCCAGGCTTCCTGAGTCTGCAGACCATCCCTTTGATTTGTTACTGCCTTGATACCCTCAGCAGGGAACAGGTGAGAATATAAGGTTACACATATCAAAAACACACAAACAATAATAGATGGCACTTGGACATAGGCTTAACATTATCAAACTTCCTCTACAAATGATGGTGGGTGATGGTGGGCGGGAAGGACTGCTCCCCAAAGAAAGCTCTTCAGTCCTGTTAACATTTATGGAGATCTTGTATGCAAAGGCATGAGGGACCAGTGTTACCTCATCTTACCCTGCACAGAGGAATGAGTTTGCAGGTGAAAATAGACACTATCCTTGGCTTAGGTTTTTCCTGGTTATTCCTGCTGTTAAATGGTGACATTCTGCCTCTCATCTGTCTCAGGTATCATTTCACTTTTTTAAAAGAAGATTAAAAAAGGGTAGAAGAGAGGATGAGGAGATGGGGACAAAACAACCCTGTAAGACAAATTAAAAATACAAAAACCAGATGTAGTACAATATTTATAATAGAAACTGGCTGAAAATACCACATGCTAACAGACAATATGATACACAAGTGGGGTGGGAGCAGACAGGAAAGGGCAGAGGCCACAGGCCTACACCAGGAGCCTTTCAATAGACTGCTGGATGGACTAGGGTGTAACTCAGTGGTAAGGCACTTGCTGAGCATGTGCAAAGCCCTGGACTAAATCCTAAGTATTGGGCTTATGTATCATAGCACCTCTTGTCATACTTTCTGTTACTCAATGTTCTAGTCACATGTGAACACATAATCAACCATGAGCTGTAGGAACTGACCCCATTATACAATCTGAGCAGTCTAAGCATGGTGACCACATTGATTCCAAAGGCAGAAGTTCAAAGACGCTCTCTGATACATTCTCTAGCTACCTTCTAAACAGCAGAAGAGTACTGAAATGATTGGTAATATCTTTGGGCACTGAAGAAGAACAATTTATAGTGTATAGAACCTTGAGAATATAAGCAACCCTATATAGATAGAACGGCTCTTTTCTGGGATGGTAGCTGGAACTACTTTTTTTCCTGGAACAGCAAATCCTGAAAGTTGATTTGTAGTATAAAGGAAATACTCAACCACTCATCCTGTTTTAGTTTTGAGTTCCAGGTTACCTCTGTCCTAAGCCCCCTTATGATAAAGACTAGATCAGTAGAGTGCTGAACTACGGTTTGGGGCTAATGTCCCACTTAGTAAAATATATGTGCTTCTTATGTCACCCTTTGGGCACATGCATCCCATGTGGAATACAAATGGATGGTAGGACTAATGCAGGACTCGAATATTCCCTGGCTGGTTATTACCATGATTTATCCCTTAACAACATCTGGAACTCATCTCCATCCATACCACAGACTTGATCTAAGAAGATAAGAGAAACTATTTTCCCTGGCACTGAATTTGGAAAATAAGGTTATACAGAATAGACAGCCATCATACGTGAATCACCAGTGCTGAAATCCTAGGATGTAATCTCCTGTGTGTAGCTGACAGGTGCTAGGTTTTGTGAAAACATGCAGTTTAGAAATTAAGATTGGTTTGGCCATGACTTCAACCTGCAAAAGCAATAAGGTTCCATATAAAGAAACTATCTCTCACATAAATAAAATAACAGTGTCTCTCACACATTGGTGTATTAGATCATAAGGTTCATGTACTCAGGCAGCTAACTAGATGGCAAACTCAGGTTGTTCTTCTTGCTCTCCTTTAAACTATGCTCAGAGATAAGGAAAAACTGACAGTGTGATAAAATCCTGGGGTGTCATGGACTTTTACAGTCTTCTGAATCCTTTCCCCAGAATATGTTCTCATGTTGGTTTCAATTTGGACAATGGACAACCCTTAATCTTCATATTTCTGAAGGGAAGACCAAGAAACAACCTCTAGTGAACTGCAAAGACTATCCAGTTGACAACAGATTCCTTATAATTGCTTCTTGACCAAGAACCTTGGCCAAGTGTCTAATGGCTATGGATTTCAGTCAGAGTCTAAGTGAAACCACTAAAGGGAGGTAGAGTGAGTTCAGTACCAAAATGGACTAAGCTCTGCATTTACTACATGGAAAAGGGAGATTGTTCATGGATTGAGATGAGGAAGAAACTTAATGGAAGAATAAACAAGACCAAAGCAAGAAAGACAGTAAATAATGGCTGGGACCCAGAATGCTTTTGCTTTGAGAATTGGGTAGGCCTAGACACACTTAAAGACCCTTGATTAGCAAGCAGTAACTGCAGGATATATTAAATGAGCAAAAATGTCTGTCCAGGGGATGTTTCAGTTTTAGAAGTGATAAGAGACAAACCAGAAAAGAATTAGGAAATGGAGAAAAAGAAGAAAGCTTGAGATCTTAGAAACCAAAAAAAGACATATGAAAAGAGTAGGGGATATACTCACAAAGATACACTCAGATATCAAACTTAATTGTAATTAATGGATGCTATTTACTCAATTGTAAACAATAAAGCTAACACATGCCAGGAAGCAGCAGGTGGAATGCCATGAAAATCTTAGTAAAAGAAATACTAATGGTTGTATTCTGGCAATGCTGATTGCTAATACCAAACTAAAAGGCTAGCACAAAACAAACAGAAATAACTAAGGTGCCAAAGTCACTGATAGTGATTAGTAACATACCAAACAGTCTAATAAAGATTGACCTTATGCAAAGACCTGTTCTGTCTTAGATATAGCAAACAAGTTTTGTCTCCACTATTGAAGGAGATATATTAATTCAAAACTGTATTTATAATGTGAGTTGAACAGTTAGATGTCTAGTGTTTAGTATAGCATATTATAGCTGTACAGAAACCCTCAAAAGTAGGCCACATTATTCACTAGTCTAGCATATTATTGAATTATAATATCTATATGACAGGGAAAAATCAAAGGTGCAAAAGTCAGGTCTTGAAGGAAATATGGAAAGCAAGGTTTAAAACCAATTTTAATATTTTGGTTGGTTCTGACTATAATAGCCTAAATAATTTTTTCCCAACAGAAAAGCAAATGATTGATCCACCAGATCAACAGATGAAAAAGGTCAGGTGTCACAATACTTCTGTGCTGTTTATACATTATACCACAATAAGAAAGGCCAAGACCTGGTCCAATTACCTTAATGAACCACTAGCCTGAACACCAGCTTTGGCTTTACCAAACCATTGGGTATCTTGTAACCTATACCTAGTAATTTTCAATATTATAGCTATTGTTAATATGAGAAATTTTGTTAATGGATATAAATCAGCACCCAATATGATGTACCAGTCCCAATCCAGTCATACTACCTACTAACTTTTCTCAGAGTACAGTGCTTATAAGAACAGATCTGTGCCGGGCGGTGGTGGCGCACGCCTTTAATCCCAGCACTCGGGAGGCAGAGCCAGGCGGATCTCTGTGAGTTCGAGGCCAGCCTGGGCTACCAAGTGAGTTCCAGGAAAAGGCGCAAAGCTACACAGAGAAACCCTGTCTCGAAAAACAAAAACAAACAAACAAACAAACAAAGAACAGATCTGTGATTCAGTATCTGGTCATTACGTTCCTTACTCTTACACATCTTCTACCTTTTCATGAATTTACTAAGACCAAAGAAGATCAATGCATGTAAGATGTCTTATTGTGAATTTTCTCAGAAGTGAAGCCTAAGACAGCAATTCTAATACAAGAAAATGTGTTTAAGAACCAATCCCAGAGCCAGTTGTTCTGGCACACCTGGTGGGTAATCCTAGCACAAGAGATGCTGAAAGAGTAGGGACATAAGTTGGAGGAAAGCCTGAACTACACAACTAAACCCAGTAAAAGAAGAGGAAATATGAGCGAGCAAAAGAAAGCTGACCTGAGAAAACATACACTGAGGAGTAGCAAAGTAGTAAGTGATACAAGAAAATAGAAATCTGGTGGCAAGTTGAGGGTTTTTGGAGCTGGTAAAAACACATGGATAGAAAGCAATGTGGATTTAAGCACCAATCACAGGCCTGGACACCAGGCAGGGAATCTTAACTACTGCTAAGAGGAGAAACAATTAGGCCACAATTACAAACCTTTGACAAAACTTGGGGAAATGCCATTTTATTTTGATAATAGTGCATAATTCCACCAATTGAATAGAAGCTTTTCAAACCAAAACATTTATCATAGCAAGCAATGTAGCCACAAATATTCTACTCAATAAACTGTCTTACACAGAGGGTCTCAAAGGATAAATTTTTGTGAACATTTTTCATAGAAAAATTATATAATCAGACTGTGCACCAAAGAGATACAAATAGTGACAATGAGAGGGTGATGACATAGCACCATCATTTAAATATAAGGAAATTAAGGCCCAAGATTAAGATGGATACTTTATGAGGGATTCTGTAGAATCCTTGCTGTTATTGGGAGGCCAAATCACCCCT
This sequence comes from Peromyscus eremicus, assembly GCF_949786415.1. Classification (NCBI taxonomy): domain Eukaryota; kingdom Metazoa; phylum Chordata; class Mammalia; order Rodentia; family Cricetidae; genus Peromyscus; species Peromyscus eremicus. The sequence continues at coordinate 108,689,146 of NC_081439.1, forward strand.
TATCTTCAACACAGATTGAATACAGGTTGAGTGAAGGCGACTCCTCAGAGTCCCAGTTTCTTTACCCCATTTCCCTGTTGCACACTTTCCAAACAGAGGATCAGGTTGGGCCAGATTTCAGTGCCATCAATTAGTGTTGCTAGAGAGCAGAGTGCAGAGTCATTATGCTCTTACAAAATTCCATACAAATATGCGGCATTCTGATCCTCTTCCTCTGGCCTTCAAGCAGCTGATGTGATAAACTGTCTATCCTTTTTTCTCTCTGCAACATGGCAGCCAGCTCTAGGGATATGATCCCATAATTCTAGATTTCTTGTTTGAAATGTTATTTCTTTCCTGGAATTTTTAAATCTTCTATGCCAGTTTAATTTCTCTGTAAAAATTTGGCAACCAAAAAGAGTCTCACAGTCAGACTTAGGGCATCTTTACCCTCAAAATGACTTCACTTACACTGTGCCATCATCCCATGATCACTGTATAGGTGGTCTTCTTAGAAGACTAGATTCGGTAATGCAACTGCCTATCTTTACATACAAAAGACATGTTTCACCATCTATAGTGTGTGGTTTCCAGCTCTTACATAAAACCATTTCACAAGTTTCTAAGGATGACATCTCAAGATTTCATTGACAGTCTTCGAGAGCTGGATGGTACAACTCTTTGGTCCAAGAAAGAACCTTAAGAGTCATGCTATGCATCAAGAAAAGATACTCATGAAAAGCTTGAAGAACTTACCTGCAAATTCTCTCCCTTATAGCAGACACATACAGCTCAGCCATTAACCACTTCCAGTTAACAGAGAAAGGATAAGAAGTAAAGACTTGAATTTCCAACTGTGCATGCTCCCACCCTTCATCTTCACTCTTCACACTCCCCCCCAAAAAAAAACCACATGTTTCTCTAGTGAAAAAACTTGAGGGCATCAGTAAATTTCTTCCAGGTATCATTTTTCTCCAGGTCCGGTGACTGATGGGAGCTTTTCAACTCACTTGAGTAGAAAATCCCAAAATCTGAGTTGAAGCTTAATAGCTCTAGATTGCAATTTGGGGGTCATAACTCAAGTTAGTGAAGGCAGTAATGTAGGACATTCCATTTGTTCCTCTACATTTGCTTATTCTCTTGGAAATACACAGGGCCATGTGGCTAGTTGGGGACAATGTAATCTAAGTAGGTGTGATATGTGTCACTTCTGGGCTAAAGCAGTAAAGAACCTATATGAAATTCTCCATTCTCTTATCCTTTTCCTACAGTGACAGATGAAAATACTGCAGGCCCTAGACGATTAAATTATAAAACAGCAGAACTTCAGTCAGTGTAGACCCTTGAGTGACTGTGTGGAGCAGAGTCCCTCCCATACTATTTTTCTCACCTAGATGGGATTTGTAGTGTGAGCAAGAAACAAATTGTTGGTGTTCAAAACACCTGATCCTCTGAGGTTGCTACCTGAGCATAACTGCATTCCTAATGAAAAGAGCTTGTCTTCTTCTGTAATGCACAACACTCTTTCATCATCTTATAATTTCGTTTTAACTAAATCTATATGTTACACCTAGAGTCCTCTGTGTTGGCTCTATGGAACAGAAGATCATGCACAAATCAGCAAGCAAAGTTTCAGCTTTCGACCAAAATACATAGTAGTGAGGAGTACAATTCAGTAAATACAATTGCTTTCTACTGCACAAAAAAACAGGAAATAATTACATTTCTTATAGGCATTTCTTTATTATTTTTTCCCACTTGCATATTTAGAGAATAATTTAAATGTAACGCATACTGACAGCAAGCACAGTATCAAATATTAGGCTTTTTTAATATCTTTCTTTTCTCACCCTTTATTTCTTTAGGAAAAAAATACTGAGATGACCTCAAAGAAACAATTATTATGCTAATCATAGTATGCAGTAACACATACAAGCCAGACTCAATAGAAAAGAAAGCAACAAAGAAGTGAAAAGGTCTTTCTCCTCAAATCATTTTAATTCGTTTTTCCACAGCCATATAAATTTAAAGTCGGAAACAACAATAATACAGCTATAGAATCTAGGTTCTCTTTCAAAGCAGCGGCATATAAAACATAGAAAAGCTAAAACCTCAGCACAAGCTTCAAAAAAACAAGGACTGAGAAGATTTTGATGAAGACATGAAATGCACAAAATACAGTACACAAAATACTAGAAAGCATAAAATAGAAAGCTACACATTTTAGGTAGAAAGTATTGTAAAATATATAAAATATGCAAGAAATCAAAACCAAAGAGATTTTTTTTCCTTAGAGTACCATGAATACACTGGAACTGGTAATTAGCATTTGAAGATGGAAACAAGAAAATAGCAGTTTCCCATTTAAAACTTTATTTCTAGGCTTTAGGATTTCACCTTCTTGACATCCTTCTTTCCAGAGCTCTCAGTAGCTGACTCTGCTTTTCTTTTCTGTGACTAAAATGGAAACAGATTTAATGTTCTGCTCCAATATGCACACTTTTAAATGGCCCAACAATGTTAAATCTAGGATGTAAATGCATTAAAGAAATTTTAACATGAATATTCACTTCCGTGTTACACTCACAGTTAATGTTCTACATAGCCCAACAACCTATGTAACCCAATGTAAAATAACTTTTAAAGGTGTTTCTTTTTATGAAAAGACATAAAATATCCATCAAAAATAGTCATCAAGTATCTACTTACACATGGCTTATAAATGTACTCTTATCTTAAAGAACTACTTAATATTTAAATTTCTGGGGAAATTTTTATGTATGAGTGTTATTTTATAACCTTAAGATAGATGTTAACACACCATATTTCACATCTTCTATGATGCACATTTTTTTCCCCTTTTAGCATCTCTGACATCAGGATGTATCTTAAAACTGATAACAGATGATACTTGGCATCATATCTTTCAGTGGCCCAAAAATGCTGTCTCACAACAGAAAGCATCTTAGATTTGATAAAATATGGTGGTCTACTTAGCGCACTCAAACAGGATGATCTTCTAAGGAACATTTTGAATCATAGATATACACAGACAGGATTAAAATCACATTTTTATCCAGCAGTTAACTTATTGCCAAAAAAAAAAAAAAGCTTTCTTGTCTGATCAGGGTTCCCATTTACACACACACAGTTCCACAAAGATCAAACAACTTATTTGATCAACTAAGAACTCCAGGTTTCAATCTCCACACCATCCCATCCCAACTCTAACCCTTCCCTACTCTCACAGCAACCTCGTCTCAGTTCATAAAATCTCGCTTGCATTATGCTTCTGCTTAGATTTGTGAGGGATTTCTTAAATATGGAGTCCTGTAACATGGGAGTTTCTAACCACAAGTTCTTCAAACAAAAAGGAAATATGTTTGTGGTGTGATTTTTATTTTGTCTAAAACCAATTAGCAGTTCATAAAACCCAGCTTGGTAACGGGTATCATTATGGCATTAAACATAGTATAAACGTTTGTAAAGATGTAAAAAAAAGGGAAATCTACCTAAAAGTTAGGAAAATGCTGAAAATTTTACCATTGGAGTTTTAGTTGCCCGTTTCTTCTTTTCTGCTCTCTCTCTTTCCTCAATTTCCATATTTTCTTTTTCAATCAATGAAATTAAAGTGTTACAGCGTCTCTGGAATTCCTAAACAAAAGAATAAAGAATTTAATTTCTAAAACTTATTTGATCCTTTAAGATAAGATACTTCTTTAACTGTATAATTTCTGTAGAAGAAAGTTTCCAAAATTTGTATTTTTTTCTCCATCCCCTCACCAAACCAGTATTCTTTAGAACACCATTTGTTCTAGGGTACAGGGTATTAATAGGAGGAGGGGCTAAGTGTCATTCAATGGGTGACAGGTTAAACAAGCTGCTGCTCCATTTTACCGTGGAACACTACTCAACAATAAAAGGGAAGGAACTAATGATATACAAAACATCATGGAGTCCGGAGAATTATTCTGAGTGAAAAATCCAATCATAACGTTTATGCCTAGTGTGCTTCCGCTTATATATGTTTTTGAGGCATGGTGCTAGACTGGAATTTACTGTGTAATCAGGCTGGCTTTAAATTTGCAGCAATCTTCCTGTCTCAGCCTCCTTAGTTCTAGGATATCGGGCACGTGCCACCCTGCCTGGCTATGGAACACCCTTAAAAGGACAGAATTAGAGACGTGGAGAACAGGTTGCCAAATGCTACAGAGACTAGCAGAATGGGTGTGGCTAGAGATAGTGTAAGTGACTCTTGGGAAAACAGTGGTTCCACAAATCTTCAAATGGTAACACTACATCAGCCCCCCCCCCCACACACACACACACAATGCCTGTACAGATGACATCGCAACAAGTTCTATGGATTATACTAATAAGAATTTTCATATTGCAATGTTACACTACTCAAGTTGTTACCACTGAGGAAAACTGTGTGAAGGGTGAATTTCATCTCCCTGTACATTACCTTATAACTTCCTGTTACTCTATAAATGCTTCAGAATAAATATTAATGTAAGTCAAATAAACAAAGAATAAATGAATATTCTATGGCTAAGATAGGTTTTGGAAACATGGAGGTCGTAAAAGTTAAAACAGATTTCCTTTTTTTTCTTTTTTGAGATATGTTTTATAATATCTTTTTATAGTATAATTCCATCATTTCTCTCTCCCTTTTCCTCCCTCTAAATCCTTCCATATACCCCTCCTTGCTCTCTTTCAATTCATGACCTCTTTTTCACTGTTATTACATGCATACATGTAAATGCATACATACTCTTAATTATAACCTGCTCTGTGTTTTCAAGGCTGACCATTGGCACTGGAAAGCCAAGCAGGGAAAAGCACCTCTCCCACTGCGGCTTTTCTTGGATGCCTGTAGTTCTTTGTGTAGGATTGATGCCTTGTTGGCTTTTCCCTGTCCACTTTGTCATGTCCATTGTTGTTTTCCTTGTTCAGCTCATGGCTGTAACTTCTGACATTCCTAGGAGACACAATCTCACAAAAAGCCCCCTGACCCTCTGGCTCTTACAATCTCGCTGCTCCCTCTTTTGCAGTGTTCTCTGAGCCTTAGGTGTGAGAGTATTTTGTAGATGTAGCCACTGAGACTGGGCTCCCCAACTCTGCATTTTGGTTGGTTGCAGTTTGCTAAAACAGATTTCTTTATTATAAGGCTTTATGGAACCTTCCAGCTCCTGATGCTCACCATGAACCATTAGGCAGGGATATAAGATGCAGCTGTTCCCAAAGCTTCTTAGCCAACAGAAGTCTCTCACCACACATCTTATGGGATTTAAGTTCTGGGAATCAGGGCTGGACTTGCTAATTCAGAGTAAACACTATCTGAAAAGATTTTTGCATTAACCTTGCCACTACTATATTTTACTGCCAGCAAATCAATGCATTCAAACTATAAACAGATTTTATGAACGTATGGTGAGCATTAAACATATAATTCATTAATATGGAAACTCATTTATTATTAACCCTTTACACTTTGCTGTATTTAAAGGTAAATAATGGATTAATGCCAAAGGATAAATAATGTTTAAATATATGATTTCTTTTCTGTGTAAGAAGAAATGTCAGACAAACATGAAACAGTTAAACATTCAAATCAAAATATATCTTTCTGGCAATTAAAAACAAACTCAAGAAAAAGAAAAATTATCAAAGTATGAGAATAGAAAACTCAGCATACTTTCAAAAAATTTTAAGGATTTATTTTTATTTTATGTCTATGAGTGTTTGCTTGCATGTATGTTTGTACACCACATGTGTGCCTGACATACAGAGGCCAGAAGAGAACATCAAATTTCTTGGAACTGGAATTATAGACAGTTATGAACCACCCTATCATGTGGGTTCTGAGAACTGAATCCAACTCCCCTGGAAGAACAGCCAGTGCTCTTATCCACTGCTTCAACTCTCCATCCCTAGTACAAGAATTTTTTTTTTAAGTTTCAAGAGCTGATCATGTAGCTCAGTGGTAAAGCACTTGTCCAACCTGTCTACAACATGTATGCATGCATACATACATACAAAGACAATTTGTTCTCTGAAACCAAGGCTTAAAGAACTGGGAGAAAAACAATGCCATTTCTACCATTTTCATAGTGTCCATGCTTTGTGTATATAGGTGTAGCATGTATACTTATTGCAGTAAGTGTAAATGAGAACTTTCATTCATTGATGTTGAATGGCAATGTTACTTAATATAAACTAAGCTTTCTCCTCGAAATCCATCTATTAAAGCCCTAACTCTCATATTTAGGGGATCTAAGACGGTCAATGACATCTTCTGACTATATTTAGAGAGGGGTGATTTATGGCAATAATTAAAGTTGAATGAGTCCAAAGAGAGTAGGGTACTAATTCTCCCATCACCTCATCATGTGCAAAAGGTTGCCATCTATCCAACAGACTACCCTTGTTGGCACCTTAATCTTGGATTCCAGTCTCCAGAACAAGACAACAAAAAAGAAGAGTTGTCTATCCTATCGAGTCTGTGGTATTATGTTACAGCATTGAGCAGCAAACTAATGCACTACCTTTCAAGAAAATGAATTGGAAATAGCAAAGAAATATTTTTTTAAATTTCACATCCTCTGTCTTAACAATCCCATTTTTAGACACTTACTATAATAAAGAGATACATAAAATATTTCAAGAAAGTATTTAGAACACTGAAAGCAGGGAAATCCTAGAAACTTAATTTTGGGTACTTGGTAATAAAAGGTATAGACACTAGAAGTAGCTGAAGGAATGCTAACTAGTAGTTACTACCAGCTAGCTTTGAAAGTAGGTTCAGTGGTGGTTTTTTCTTTAAAAAATGGGGTCTGTTTATTCCATAGAGGATGCATTTGTACCAAAGTTTGAAAGAGCTTTTGTCACAGTAACTCACGTAGCTAAACTAGAACCTTATATTTTCTTCTTTATACATATCTGTATTTCCAAATTTTCAAAAAATCATTTAGGTCTTGAGAAATTTATAAAGTCATAAGAAATGGCAAGCATTTTTTTTAAACACAGTTTTATCTTTCTAAGTAAGACCTAGAAAACTGACACACAACACATGAGACATTGAATTGGATATATTATCAACTATCCAAACATTTTCTACTCTCTAATTCAAGCCACCAAAGAAACAGAAAATAAAAGAGAGCCTAGCCAGAAAGATACTGCACATTAACAAATTAGTGTTTTCCAATTTAAAAAAATCTTATGTAGCACCAGTTTCTTGGTGATGTCCATAATTACCAAAGGTTAAATAAATTGATAACAATAACACTGTAATTTTCATTACTTACCAAAGTAATGGTGATATGTTTAATATGCAGACCAAATATTCTTCATAGTTTTATTCAATAATGCATACACATACAAATTAAACAGCATGTTATTCAATTTATCTATTATAGAAAGGGCTAAGTTGACCCTGATGAGATCTGATCCTTGGTTTCTAGGGAGACTACATAGATTCTTTCTATAAAGCTGATTCTTGAATCATTAAGCTGTACCCTCTGGCTATTATTATTCTCAATAAGTAATAGCTGCCTGTGACTACAGATATCCTTAGATGCATAGTCCTGGTTCATGTGAATGATTCAGGGACAAATACTAATACTTTCAGACAGTCTTATATATAAGGAGATAGAATATCACAAAATGATTCAAAATAAACTACAATAATAAACTCTCACCTTCTTTCCTTTGAACCTATCACTCACTACTCCAAACACAGAAAAACAATTCTACAGAAAGGCATCAAAGAAAGGACAAGCACTTTTGTTCTCTTAAATTTCTCTGTTTCTTGTCTTCCAATGTAGCTTCCTATTTTTCTGAGGTGAAGGGAATGGTTCATGGAGTGTCAAACAACTTCTATAATTCTATAGTCTAATTACCTCTTTCACCAATTCCCTACTCTTGATTTAGGAATGAACTTAGAAAAAGAAAAAATAACACAGGGGAGTGAGAAAAAGAGATGCCAAAGCAATTAAGGGCGACAGAAGACAATAAAAAATGACAAATTGAGAAACTGTTCTGCTGTATTGAAAGCTGTGGGAAATGTTTTAAGTATTCTGTCTTCACACGTGTGGGAAATTCAAAGGGGCAAACAAACTTATCCATGGCAGGACTTCTCAGAGCTGTTAGCATTCTAATGTATATTGGAAGTCTTGGTGGTAAGATTCAATGTCAGCATGCCCCAAATTTATTTCAGCACAAAACATTTTTCTGGTTCTGAAATACTGTTTAATAGAAGCCAACTTGGCAAATCATACACGAGGTAACAGCAATGGCTAAGGCTAAGTTATAAACAGTTCAGCGAAAAAACTTAAAGGTTTTCATGTAATTTAACTAACAATTTTTGAGCAGGACACAATTAAATGTGCATTTTGTGCTCAGAAACTCCTTTATACAGATTGTCACTTCATAAAAATCTTAGACTCAAAATTAGAAAGGGGTTAACATTAAAAATTTTTAGGTTGATCATGACTCCCCAGTACTATATCCTTGCTAATGAGTCATGCAGCCTGACCATCTATGTGGTTTCCTCCAAAGGCAGAGTACTTGCTACCTTCTAAGCCTAGCTATTCCAACTCTGAACATCTTGAACACCTTTCCTTGTACAACACTGCTATTTGTTACCTTATGGTATCTAACAACTGGTTCCCTACCTAACTTGTATAGTCAAAGACAACAAGCCAATCTCCTCCCCCACCTAACAATCCTATGTTTCAAGGCAGCCTCCATGCCTCAACCAGAATCATCTGCTGAACCACAAACCCTTCGTTTTTAGAGTAAATATCCTCTCTTTTACCCATCCTTCATGTAAAATGTTTCTTGGAAGACTGCGTTAACAAATAAATCTACTTGTGATGGTTAATGTTGACTGTCAACTTGATTGAGTTGAGAACTACACAGATTAGTAAAGCAGAGCCCTCGGTCTGCCTGTGAGGGGGTTTCCAGAGAGGATTAAACAGGAAAACCTAGCCTGAATGTGCACACAACTATTCCATAAGCTGAGGGTCCAGATGGAATGACAGTGGGAAAGGGAGAAAGTCCACTAATTATCTCTGCTTCCTGGCCATAATAAAGGAAGATACTCTGCTCCACCACACACACACATACACCTTCCTACCTTGATGGGATGAAACCTCTGAAACCGTGCTCATCAATGTATCTTTCCTGCCTTGTTGTTTTAACGTATTTGTCATCACAATGAAAAGTATAACCAAGAAAACTGGTACCACAAAAATGTGGTAATGCTATGACTACCAGATGTTGTGGCTTAGATGCCTTTGGAAACAGCTTTTTGGAGGGATTTGGAAAAGTTGGAAGATGGGTAGAAAAGAATGCTGTAAGGAGAAATTAATGAATGATTCCTGTGGGAGCCCCAAAGACCAGAATGCCAGTAGGCATAAAGAAAATACTGTGATCATCGGAGTTTCAAGTGAGAATGAGGACTCTATTAAAACGTGGACTAGAGGTCATGTGTTATACCTTGGCAAAGACCTTAATACACTTTGTTCTTTCCCTAAAACTTCCAGTAAAGGTTAATTCATGGACTAATTTATCTATGAAGAAAATTCCAAGGCAGCGTAACATTTAGCCAATACAACGTTGCTATTGCTGCCTGTGTTTTGCAAAACATTACATTGAGAATTGTGAACAAAAAGGAAAAGAACAGTATCCTGGTGGGTTTTTTGTCAACTTGACACAAATTGTAGTTATCTGGGAAGAGGAAACCTGGTTAAGAAAATGCCGTTATCAGATTGTCTGTAGGCAAGTCTGTAGGACATTAATGATTGATATGAAAGGCCCAGCACCCCCTAGGTGATGCCCTGGGAAGGTGGTCCTGGGTTATATAATAAATCGGGGTGAGCAACCCATGAAGAACAAGCCAGTACACGGTGTTGCTCCATGGTCTGTGCTTCAGTTCCTGCCTCCAGGTTCATGCTTTGAGTTTCTGCCTTGGCATCCCTCAATGGACTGTGAATCAGGATATGTAAGCCAAAGACATAAACTTTTTCCTCCCCAAGTTGCGTTTGGTCATGGCATCGTATCACAACAATAGAAACTTAACTAGATAGAATAGGTGGCAAATACTTTCAATTTTGCAAATGCTACAGTCTCTGTCACACTATTAATCTCTTCCATTGTAGCGTGTAATTAGTCACTGAACATATGTAACTGAGCATGAACCTAGGTTCAAATAAAACCCTAGTTACAAATACCAACCCTGGAATTTTATACTATAATTTCCACATGTCAAAATACTGGTCTTTGAATTTCTTTATAAAATGTAAAAAATAATTCTTAGCCCATATGCCATATGAAACAAGAATGGGATACAGTTTGACTGTTAGGGTTGAAAGTCAAAAGTGAATGAATGAGTAAGAGACAAAAAAGGAAAATAAAGGAAACAGCTACACTCCACATGTGTGTCTTTGAATTTGTAGATGAAATTCTGTAAGGTCAGAATTTTGTTCTAGAATTTTCAGTATCACAAAATGGGTACATTTTTTCCTTTATTCTTTTATAAATTCCCTATATATTATCCCCTCAAAACCTATTTATTTGAAATCAATATCTTCATCTGCAAAGCCTGCACTGTATCCCAGATTTGGAATCACTTTTGAACCTCTATAATACTAGCAAAAAACAACAGCAGGTTATATTAGACTCTCATAGCCCAATGATATCGGCAGCTGAATGGAAATTCATGTTCAAATAAAAGTAGTCTACATTTCCCAAACAAGTTTTGAATGTTATGATGCTTTTACATAAGTATTATCACTTAAAACTTATTTCATAAAATATTATGTTACCGCCGGGCGGTGGTGGTGCACGCCTTTAATCCCAGCACTCGGGAGGCAGAGCCAGGCGGATCTCTGTGAGTTCGAGGCCAGCCTGGGCTACCAAGTGAGTTCCAGGAAAGGCGCAAAGCTACACAGAGAAACCCTGTCTCGAAAAACCAAAAAAAAAAAAATTATGTTACCTTTTCACATAATGATGCACTAGTATAAATACCCAAAATGGATCCCTATTAGGGTACAATTGTATTTCTAATTGTTCCAAGAGTTTAGGATTACAAATTAAACACTGTAGCTACATGTGTAACACACATGGCATTTACAACTGATACACAAACTTACCAATAAATAAAAGCTGCAAGAATTACAATCAAATGTCTAGAAGAAAGGATCAGAAATAAACTGTAGCATATTGGTGCAGTTTCTCAGATTCCATTCAAACCTTGTCCAATTGTAGGGGTTGGAACGAACTGAAGTCCAAACATTCTGTGTTGATTTCCTGACCTATTGCCTCCTCTGGGTAAGATCCTATGCTGATCTCCTTGAATATAACCAACTTCACTTCAAGGTTAAAACTATGGTAGGAAAACTAACTCCAGGACAGACAGTAGCACATTAGTCAAAGGAAGCAAAGTAAGATGGGAAACAAGATAGAAATTAGAGAGTTTTTACTACAACTGCTAAGTGAGGTATATATCTATCTACTTCCACCAGAGCAGTATTTAAAATACATAAATCTGATCATACCATTGCCCTGCTACGATCTGTCTTTGACCCCCTTACTTCCTACACACTAGTGACCTCAACACAGTGGTTTCTTTCATCACTCAGCTGCCAGTTACATCCTCTTCTACCACTTCCCCATGCACATATCACTACTTTGGGAATATACTGGGCTTATTATCCTTTCTACATAATCCTACTTCCACGACTGAAAATGTGCCTTCTCTGTGAAAGCTATTTCCTTGATTCCTTTGCCATATAGCAAAGTTAACCACTACCTCCTCTATTATAGGATGTTTTCAAAATTAAGGCAGAGAGGGAACATTTTAGTCTTTCAAGCACAGGGAAGAAATAGGTTCCTATGAGCTAAAATGTACTTGACTTGATTGACTTACAAAGAATTAGGTTTAATTGTGGTTTTTTTCAAACAAAATTTGTCTTTGCCATTTTTCTCTGCCCCCACGTCTTCCCCAAATCCTCTTCTTTTCTTCTGCCCTCCTACTCTTAGAAGCTTTCTTTCCTTTTTCAGGTCACATAAAATGCCATTTTCAAGAAGAACCAGTCAGAACATTTTACTGGTTATCAATGTTGCCAATGTATTATTAATCTTTCTTAGATTTAATTAAGAGTGTAATGTCTTCAAATATGTTAGCTGTCAACATGCAGTTAAGTACTAACCTAAAATATAAAGTCATAAGCAACAAAGCATCATTGTGGTTATAGAACAACCAGGAAAATTTCTATTTCCCTCTTATTCCTCTAAAGTATCTAAAAAGAAACATCTTTTCCGACTAGATTGAATATTTATAAAATACTCTGTGTGGAACCAGTAACCTAATTATCATTTACTAGCCACTGTGATAACCATATAAAGTGGGAAGCAAGTTCATAAAAAGCTATAGCAATATTTTCTAGGAAGCAGTTTTTTCTCCTACAGTTCTAATGAGAAATGTCATTTTATTACTTTTAAATAAGGCACAATTTCATTAATAATAAAGTTGTGATTTGAAAACAAACTAATAACATGAAAATTTTATCACCCAGTATTCAACAGTATGTGATTCTCTGAGATGCTATCGCCAAAACTCATTTAAACTACTACAAAAGACAGGGTAATTGTAATGACTAACTACTAATACTCAGTTTCAACTGTAATGTTCTTGGCCACAGGCAAAGCAACTCACAGCTTCCTGAGCTGGCTAAAGAGAAAAACAATGCTCTTCAGCAATTGACATGTAAGAATTTTTTCACTAAAATTAAGAACCAAAGCCATCCTATAGAGGAAACAATAAGCATTTGATCAATGAATGTTTATTTCTGAGAATTAACTTTTACTTTTTCTTCTTTAAGTACTTAAAAGGAAACTAAGAAGAATCAAGGCATTACTGATTGGAGGCTAGGTACTTTCCCCATGTGTATTGTCCAATGAACTGACTAATGTGTTACTGCCTTTGGAACTCTCAGATTCTCCTCAAATTGCTATGTCATATCAGTCACTAATAAATGAACAGAGACGGCAAGAAACTTATTGAGCTAATGTTGATAAGGGGACAAGTCAGCATCATATAAGAGATATTACATATAATGCAGTATAGTATCATTTCTTCTCATAGTCATTTCATAAAGAGCCTTTTACTTGGGATAGTTTGGGAATGACCAAACACTAGCCCCTATTCTAAGATCCCCCAGCCCCAGGACGAAAGTGATAAGGCAATTCATATGCTCTGAATTCTGAGCTTAAAACCCCCGAGTTCAGCATATGCTTCCTACTTGTTTATGAAGTTCAATAGAGGCTGATTACTTACTTAAAGACCATACAATTTCTCCAAGAAAAATTCACAATCTTTTTAGCACAGAGAGATGGAACTGAATCTTATTTTCTCTTTTGTACAGCCAGCAGTTTTAAATGGAGAAGAGCCTCGAAATCTTCAACCTTTAGCTGAAGCCTTTCAAAGTGAGGCATATATGAAAGTGGAGATTTATTCCTTTAAGCACTTTGTGGGTGTTACTTAAGTCAGATGTCATGAATTCAGTACTTTGAGATTTGTGCATAAAATATAACCATTAGGGTTCTTACATTTTTTTTTTCTAAGAAAGATTTCACACTATTTGTTGATGTGTCTGGGAAAGAAGAATCTTTTAGTAAGCCAAGTTCAATCATTAGAAAGATTTTAATTTAAACACAGCTACAGTCACAAAATGAATCAAATTGCATCCTCTATTTCAAAGATAGGATTTTTCAATGAAACCAATGATTCTTTATTACAGAAATCACAGCTGCTTCTCTCGAGAGGGTAGTTTCTCTCCCTAGACTATGAAAATGATTCACTAAAAAGGAAGTTATTTTAGAAACAAAGGAAGGAAGATGATCTATAAATATTAATAATCCATTTCAATAGCTCCATAATTATTGATATTAACATAATCTTAAAAGATTACATAATTTTCTACATATTTTTAATATATAACTCACATTCTAATTCAAGAAATATAAGTAAAATTTACCCACTAGCTAGAAGGGAAATCAAACTTTAGCATAATAGAAAACTTTACCTAAAAAATACCCTTAAATTAACATATTGAAGTATAAAATAAATGACTATGTTTTTAAAAGATTCTGTAAAAATTAGAAATTTTACTTTCTAAATGCTAATAAAAGGATGTATCCAATTTTAATATACAAAATATGGTTCCAAATTATGATTACGTATATAATTAATATGTGCCTTTTGGCAAACATGCTCTGAAGATTTAAATATCTAGGGAAAGAACGAGCATGGAGGTAAATGTTTCAAAAAAATAAATAAGAAGATGGAGAAAAATAAGAATTTTTACAAGGGAGTTCAGAGACATCTAGTGGTTGTTAATATAGTGGAGTTTCTTCCCTTCATAACTGAGTGAGAAAGCTATCGAGTTCTGCAATCATCTCATTCCAAACAGCTTAAGTCTTTTCTTGCACTTTAAATCCCTTCCATCCTACTGCCTTAGTTTAATAACTGAAGAAACTAGACCCAACATCAAGCTCTCAACCTTTTAAAAATTAGTAAAATATCACTGAAATATCACAGAATTCAATAAATGTTTCATCACATAAAAGGGCACATATGTTCCAAAATGTGATTTCCAGGAAAATGCAGTTAAGCATTTTTCTTTTACAAACTATTGATGCTGCCCTAAATTATATCTTTATATGCATAAAAACCCAAGTGGCTCGAAATCTAAATGCATGGCTTTGAAAGGAGTTATCTATTAAATGTGGTCATAGATACCCTTAGCAAGATGGCAAACCAACTCACTGCCAAAGTCTGATGACAGTCAAAATGAAATCTCATTTCCAAAAGAGAATTAAAAAAAGCAAGCCTACATTGCTCTTCAACAATATATTTCAATGATCTGGAGAAACCCATCAAACAATTGTTCTGTCCCTACGTCTAATTGTGGAACAATCTTTTTGTACACTGTGAAGAAGCGTCACTCTGATTGGTTAAATGAAAAGCTAAACAGCCAATAGCTAGGCAGGATTTCCTGGCAGAGAGGATGCTGGGAAGAAGACAGGTGGAGATGCAAGGAGACATGGAGGAAGCAGGAAAGCAAGATGGACAGTATATAGATGAGGTAAATGAGCCTCAGGGCAGCACATAGATTAATAGAAATGGGTTAATTTAAGTTAAAAAAAAAAAGCTAGGTAGAAACAAGCCTGAGCTAAGGCTGAGCATTCATATTTAATAATAAGTCTCCATGTCATGATTTGGGAGCTAGCTGGCAGGACGTTCTCAAAATTCACTTGGTTAGTTACAAAGGGAATATGTACCACAAAGTGGTAAGCCCTGGGAATCACAGCAGAAACCAAGTGACGAAACTTAGCATCACAAGTAGTGTTAACAATTGGAAGAGCTAAGTGAAGGAGAAGACTAGAAATGTGACTTTTTAAAATAAGCAACAAAAGGAATACATACCATGGCAGTTCTAGACTTGATAAACCAGTCAAATCTAAACTGGGGAGCATTCCGTACACACTGTCTTAATTCTTCATACACGTTTTCTCTGTCAAAGCCCATTTTGTGTAACATACAGATCAAGAATCTGTCTTCTTCCTCAGTATAGTTCTTTCCTTTACTGGTTCCATACTGAATACGCAACTGATGAAATGGAGCCTTGTATCTTGCAATCTGTAAGTTTCAACAAAATGGCGCTTTTTAACTGAATGTGCAATAACAAGTCAAAACTAATCACTACAGCAAATAAAATAATCTACTAATAAACTGAAATAGAATATAGTACTTTGGCATCCAATGCTTTCTTAATACTGATCCTTCGCTGAATTCTTGCTTCTCCACGTTCAATTTGAGCCATAATTTTCTCAATGTCCTGTAATTCATTGCAGCGTTCCCAAAATACAGCTGAAAAAGAAAGTTATTACTTGAAATTACTATCATTTAAGCAAATGAATACAAGGAATTATAGAATAAAGAATTAACAGACAGATATGCTGTCATCTGTCTGTATATAATATGATCAATGTTAAATGCTCTTAAGTTATCATTTTACCCAAATGTGATACAAAAGAAACCAAATGCATAAAGTGAAATAGTAGCAGGAAGCATATAAATGTAAATATAGCTTTCTAGTAAGCAAAAATGAAAATAAACCCATTACCAGATCATTCACCTTTTCCTATGAAGTGGCGATTTCTACAGAAACTGTTGGTTATGTCTGCAATCATTCACTAATCTTATACTTCCAGTCACCTACAGTTTCTTTAAAGATGAGGGATTTTTAACTGGATACATACAGAAGAATATTTAAATTACTGAGCCACCCCATCAAATTTTACAGATGAGCCAAATAATCTGATGTATTAATAAGTCACATCTTATGACTTCAGTGAAAAGCCTTCTAATGACATTATCTACCTCCTTGAATTCTTCATTTCTATAGCATAGCAAGAAAGGTATGTTAGCATTTTATGGTTTGTATAAGTACCTATGTTCATTTATGAATTCCCCCACTTATTACACACACACACACACACACACACACACACACACACACACAGCTTCTTATGTTAAGATACAGTATACTCCTGAACATCCAATTGTGTACAATTCTTCTCCAACTAGTCGAATAAGCCCACTCAAATCTCCCCACCCTCTGACATGGCCTCCAATCTGATGAACAATAGTTAAATAGTCCTACCATCTCCCCGTATTCTGAAGAAAATTCTTCAGAAAGGCTAATAGTATATGTAGAGCCAGGGTAGAGCACTTGCGTGGACTTTAAGGCTCTGGACTTGCTCCACAGAACTTCAGAAAAGAAGAAAGAAAATTCTTCAGAAAAGCTCACTGTACGTGTCTTTGACACTTATTTCATGGTACTTGGCTTAGTGACAAACTTAAGGGAAATCTGACAAAAAGTCTTTTTGTCATTGTCATTTTTGTTTTCACGGTGTGGGAAATCAGACCTAGGACCTTCCGTCCTACCATTGAAGTAAAACCCCAGCTCAGCATGTTTTTTTCTTTCTTTCTTCTTACATTTTCTCTTTCTTCCTCTATTTCCTCCCTTCTTTATTTCAGTGCAGTGAGTGGAACCTAGGGCCTTAGCCATGCTTACCTTAGTCCTTATATTTTTGAAACATGCTCTCACTACACCCAGGCTGGCCTCAAACATGCCATCCAAACTAGGCTGCCCTCAAACTCCTGATTCTCCTACCTCAGACTCTGAATGCTGGGATTGCAGGCATGAATCATCATGCCTGGCTACCTGATGTCTTCGGAAACACTGTTACGACTTGCAGCTTGCCCCACATCAATGCTAGGTCCCTCCGTGTGCATGTCCTTTACATTGTTTCCATTCAACTTTCATGAAATTAGATCTCTCCCATCTATTGCCCCCAAATGCCCTAGAGCTATGTTTAACACTAAGACAAATAGTAGTGTCATGCTAATGTTCAAAAGAAAAGAAACTCATGAATCCAATGTGCTGTGGGATGTTCTGTATGTCACATGTGTTGCTGATTAGTCAATAAATAAAACACTGATTGGCCAGTGGCTAGGCAGGAAGTGTAGGCGGGACAAGGAGGAGAATAAAGCTGGGAAGTGGAAGGCTGAGTCAGAGAGACACTGCCAGCCGCCATGATGACAAACAGCATGTGAAGATGCCGGTAAGCCACGAGCCATGTGGCAAGGTATAGATTAATGGAAATGGATTAATTTAAGCTGTAAGAACAGTTAGTAAGAAGCCTGCCACAGCCATACAGTTTGTAACCAATATAAGTCTCTGTGTTTACTTGGTCGGGTCTGAGAGGCTGTGGGACTGGCAAGTGGGAGAGATTTGTCCTGACTGTGGGCCAGGCAGGAAAACTCTAGCTACACCAATGTTATATGAAATAATGTCCAGACACAATTAACTTCAAAATTCCCTTTTAGATTTCCAGAAGGAAAAACAAAGTAGGTGTTCTTTAATTACAAATAATTTTCTTCAAGCACTAACTAGTACTCTAGATAAATTAAAAGCTACCCCTAGTAATGATGAAACTTGGATTTATTTATGAGTTTTGTAATTTTTTCCCTAGTAAATACAGAATTTCAGTAGTTATTTCAAATAACTGAGGGGGGGGAGGTGGCAAAGAAATCATACAACTACTTTTTTAACATTGCTTCCTTGTGGAAAACGCTCTCAATTCTAAATACTTGCTATTCAGACTAAATTTGAAAGTTCAGCCTATTTGAAATTTAAGCACACATAGAAAAACAGATAGATTAAGCAATTTTAATACTATTTCTTTTCAGAAGCCTGAGTTTAGATATGCGCTGACACAGGAATTAATATTAACTCCACATGCTTCTGTGCAGCCATTCTGATTCCAATTGAGGCTAAAGACACAGCTGAGTAGGAGAGGGAAATGATTCAAGGACCACTGAACAGATTTAGCCAAGAAATCTTTTTAGATCTATTCTAAATTGCCTTAAGTTAATAGGGCCCGCCACTACCTGATTGAATTCCTTGAGGGCAGTTGAGTCTCTAAATGGGCCTGATAAGAACTCTCTACTTCAAGGATGACCTACAATGACTATTTCAAACCACTAAACCAGAAGCCTCGGGACTAGACCTTAAAAAGACCAAACCCAAGAAGTGAGAGAATAAAAAACTCATGCAGAGTTTTTCACTTTTGTTTATGCAGAGCTTTACCCGGCTTCCTTAGTTGTCTCCCAGAGACAGCAGTGTACAAACGCAGTCATATCTTATATCTTTACTTATATCTCATTCACAAAAGTTTTAACATCTCCGAACAAAGACACAACTAAGTTAATGACAAAGAAACAGGGGCTAGACAGATGGCTCAGTGGTTAAGAGCATATGCTGCTCTTCCAGAGGAACCAGGTTTGGTTCCCAGCAACCACATCAGGCAGCTCACAGCCACCTATAACTCCAGCTCCAGGGCATGTGATGTATTCTTCTGTCCTCCATAGGCACCTGCACGTACATAGCATACATCCACATGGACCTACATACATACACGCACATACACACACACAATTAAAAATGAATAAATCTTTTTTCAAAGAAATGCATACATTGAAAATAAAGCATCATGTTTGAAATGACATACAAACCTGAATACTCCATGACCTCCTCAGGGGATTTGCCCTCTACCTCTCGAGCTATATTATCAATGTCATCTCTCCCATACTTCTCATTGGCTTTAATAAACTGGTTAAAATCTCGTTTAGTCCAGTTTGTGAAGCCCTATGGATAAAAAGTTAAGCATCATCAGTAGATGTTAAATTAATAAATTCAGTTATTATCCTACTTATATCTGTACAAGGCTGTAGTAGAAGCAGTTTAAAACACTTAACATGTGCCCCTTTATAAAATTCATTTCTTTAATGTAGAATCAAAAGCTGAGTTTGAGTTGTTAGAGAAATAACTGCTTTTCTATTTTAAAAGAAATGAGCTTTTCAAGTACTTTGAGTTGATTTATAATCTAAGACATTGCATAGTCTTAATTCCATATTTTTCAGATGCCTATAACATTAAAATACCATTCTAATATAAATTCTAATGTAAATGCTTAAGTTCTGATATCTCAGTGTCTCAATGACTTTCTTCCACAGATCTGTTCTCATGTAAATTAAGAGAGAGCGATGTGGATGTATTGAATTGAAAGAACACTGAAAGAAAATCGAGAAAGAATGCAGTAAAACTTTTGTAGTTTTCTAGATAATTCCAAACTACAGAGAATAAGTAGTTTCTGTTCAAAATTGTATTCATAAGAGCTTGCAAGATGGAACAACAGTTGCAAATGCTTACTATGCAAGCCTGGTACCCTGAGGTCCACCCCTGTATCCCACTATGGAAGCAGAGAACTGAGTCTCAAAAGTTGTCCTATGACCTCTACATACATGCCTCAACGTGCATGTGCCTCTCCCAATAATAATAAAGTGACTTTTTAAAGATTATTTTACTAAGTAAAATGAATATAATCTTTATAAATAAATAAAATTTCTGTAAACAGAACATTACTCAGGCATCTGACCTTTTTTACCAAAATGTACAACAACCACTGCTTTAAGTCATTTCACAATTGTTATTCCATCAATGGTAATGTAGCTCAGTTGGCGGAGAGCGTGCCTAGCATGGGTAAAGCCCTGAGTTCAATTCCCGACTGCACATAAACCAGACATGGTATCATATGCCTGTAATTCCAACACTCAGAAGATGAAGGCAGGAGGATCAGAAGTTCAAGGTCATCTTCTCACCTACAGAGTGAATTCAAGGCCATCACGGAAAACATAAAACACTAAAAAAAATAAGCATTAAATTTGTAGCATCAGAAAAAGATGGCTTAAAATCAACTCTTAGTGACAAAAAACTTGATTATGCTTCTAATTATAAACTCAATTATCTCGATCGAGATTACATATTCACATTATACTGTATATTCAGAATATATTATAAGCAGTGTAGTATTCAAAGGGCATAACTTTATTTTTGTGCTCAGGAAATAAGTTTTGAAATTAAAATAAAAGCAAACATGAATATTTAAATGTTTTATTCTGTGGTACTTCTTAAAACTCTGCCAACTGCAATTATACTTTAAAGCTAAACTTGGTGACTTCCAGGCATTTGTTCAAGAACTTATGAAAATATTTCATTCAGCAAAATTATATGCTATTAAAAGGAAAAGGCCTGTATCAACATATAAGTATAAAACTCTTATTTGACTTTTATTAACACATGTTCCTGGGACACAGTGTGATATTGTAAAACACGTTCTACAATTGGTGTATACATCACCTCAAGCAGGAATCCTTCCTTGGTTCGGGAAACATCCCAAACTCTCAGTTAACAATTCCACTGGAGAACTAACTGCCTCTTCCTGTGCCAGGCACACTCTTCCAGAAAGTGTTGACGAAAGAAACGTAGCTGGCTAAGGCACTGTATAACTTCACAATTGCCTTATTTTGCCAAAACGCATTTCAGAAGTGTGATACAAAATTTATGAAAGCAACAATAACTTGAAAGCTTTAAGTTAGAAACCTTCCCTATTTAATGTTAGCTTTTAATTACACAATGATCACGTTAAAATGCTTCAGGCATTTCTCATTGTATTCAAGTTCTTTCCTGAAAACTCTAATTTCTTTCAAAAGGAATTTTTCATAAACAAAAAAAAATTGGTTTCAGGGGTCAAGTCAATCAAATTAATTTTCAGGTATATGTTGGAAATTATTATTTATCAAAATTGAAATCTGGACTCACTGGCCTTAATATAATTGGTTAAAAATGTATCTTAATTTTAATAATTGACACTTTTATTTTCCATGTATATGTTGCCCCAATGTTTCCAAAAGAGCGTGTTCTACAAAGGGAATTTTCTAAAAAATAAAGATATATGTCAAAATGTGTGTTTACGGGCATGTTGAATCAGGACAAGTGGTTCTATACACTAAAAGGCAGGTATTACTTGCACTTTTTTCTATTTGTTGCCTAGAAGTAGTTCATTCACTTAAAATAGTTTACTTGGGTAAGAAGTTTATCCTTCTCTTCAGTCTCTTGTGAAGTAAGAGGTTCAGCTCCGTCAATCTTTTTTTGCTCTTCTCTTTGAGCTACAGCTGGATTAGGGATCTCAGGATTCCTTGGAACCTAAGATCAAGAGAGAAATGGTGAATAAACTGATGAGAAAATAATGATCAAGAAGAGTGTGCATATAAATATCAATTGGGAGAGTCATTTCAATAGTAAACAGTGGAACCTCAGAAGCGGGTGACACACGGTCCTCTCTACATTTTTACCAGTATGGTATTACCCTAGTAAGAAATATTCTTTTACTGCATGGTATAATATTTTAAGATTACAGTCCATTGGTAAATGAATGCCACATTGTATTCTAAGTCTCACTATGCTATAGAACAAGATAAATCTTTATAATATGATATTATGTAGAATAAGCACACAGTCTGGCATTTAAAGAGTCTGAAGCCTCCTGGGAGTATACAGCAGGGTGGGCAACACTGCACCTAAAGACGCTCTCTGATGTTTGGTCATCTTAAGGTGTGAAAACAATAGTGTTTCATTCCCTGCTGTAGTTTGTAAAGGCGGACTATTTGGTATAAAATGGGTCATCTAGAGAGAGTGGAAGAAAAAGATACAAAGCAGCATAGAATTTAAGAAGTGTGTGTAAAGGAAGTGTATGGTAGAGCACACAAAGAGCTGTGATGGAATCTCCATTCACGGGAGAAAACTTGTGCACTGGCAATGACCAGCAGAGATAACAATAATGCTCTTTAAAGTACAGAACTGTAAAACCACTGACAGCTGAGAAGAAAGCATAAGCTGGAACCACTGAGGACAGAAGCTCAGATCTCTGAGGAAGCCAGCGGTCATGTGCATCTCAAAACAGTAGCTCAGAAGGCCTCAGTGCATCACAGTGTGCACATAGTCCACTGTGGTTCAGCAGCATTAGACAGCATTCTTTGTATGAAAGGACAAATCCAGTTTCCAGCCTTGGAGTCTTCTGTCATCCACTACAAACATCTGGAGCCATGACACAGCTCAGTGATTCCAGAGAGCAGGTATAGAACATGTGTAGTACATTTTACAGCATTCCATTAAACATGAAAATGAAAGGCTTGGCAGCAAATCTCTACTGTTTGGGATGCATGCATGATATAAATGACTCATTCCCTAGAAATGTCAAATAGACATACTACAATAAAATTCTAACATTTATTACAGGGTATTTTTCTCATAGTTATACATATTTTATAGCATTTAAAGCTGTATCATAGCCGGGCATGGTGGTGCACACCTTTAATCCCATATCTCTGTGAGTTCGAGGTCAGTCTGGTTTACAAAGAGAGTTCTAGGACAGCCAGGGCTGTTACACACAGGAACCCTTTCTTTTCTCAGAAAAAGAAAAAACCTGCATCGTTATATCTTAAAAGTGAAGATTTTAAAAGTGTTGTATCCAATAGTTCTTCAGATAAAAATTTATCATATATATTTAAAAAGAAATATTGTATATTAAAAAGCAGATTAATTTGTATCCATCAGTATCAGATAACCAAATCAGAATGTATTGTCTATTATATTATTAATACTAAAATAAGTATGGACTGGGTTACTGGACACAGTCCTTGCACATAAGAAATTCCCAAACCAATTCTGTGATTGTGACCTTTATCTTAAGCATCCTGGTTTCACCAGAGTGATGACACACAACTATGATCTTATTACTTAGAGGCCAAAGTAGGAAGATTGCAAGTTTGAGGCCAACTTGGTCTACCTTGTGAGTTCAAGGAGAGTTGGGTTACATGACAAGAGTTATCTCACAAACAGAAAGGAAGGACAGTGGTAGCACACTTCCTCTTATCTTACCAGCTGCGGGTGCTGAAGCCGGAGAATGGTTCACAAGTAAGACAGACAGACAGATCAGAGACAGAGACAGGGAGACAGTGGCAGGGAAAGGGGGAGTAAAAGAGAGGGAGGCAGTGGCAGGAAGGGAAGAGAAAAGAAGAGTAGGAAGAGGAAGAAAAGGGGGGAGGAAATGAAATGAAAAGACTGGACAATGATCAAAACCTGGAAGTTCTGAGGAGATGGGAGGCAACGGCTATCTAAAATGGAGCAGTGTAAGCAAAGGCATGAAGGCAGAAATGCACTGGGATACACAGGTGTTACATTAGGCACGGGGTATGCTAAGTGGTAGGACACTTACCTAGTATGTGTGAAAGCTTGGGTTCTATCTATCACGAGCACTGGGGGAAAAAATGTTAGGACTAATATTGAGAAAAGGACCAAAAAACAAAATCAGGTAGACAGATTCAGAGAGCCCCAAACTCCAAAGGAGACTTTTGGTCAAGGAAATAAAGTATCAAAATGCAGTATTTTCACTGTAATTCTTCCATTAGATAGAGTAAAGTAAAGAAGCTACCAGAGGCAGAGAACTTTCTGATCCATTATAACTTGGAAATGAAGTATGGTGACAAAGAAATAGAAAAAGTATAAACTAAAAATGAAATGTAGAGGCCGATGAGATGGTAGTCTCCTTCCAAAAATGGCTGAGCAGATAAAGGCACTTGCCTGGGTTCAGTTCAATCCCTGTAACTCAGATAGGGAAGGAAAGAAATGACTCCCGCAAGATTCCACACAGTAGTGTTCTCCCTCTCTCTCTCTCTCTCTCTCTCTCTCTCTCTCTCTCTCTCTCTCTCTCTCTCTCTCTCTCAATAAATAAATGAATGAATGAATGAATGAAAAAAGAGCTAGATTCCATGAGGTAGTAAGAAAACTTTTATTGCTTAGGAGTTCAGCAAGATTTCATAGAAATATGGCTTGCAAAATTAAACGTGGCAGCACAAAAAAAAATGAGAGCTGTCGCCTGAAATCAGCTCCCCATAGTTTAACAGGCAGCCCAGAATGACACATTACCAAAGCTCACAAAGTGTATGGAACTTTGTCCATTTGTCAAATGTTTATATTTGTCCCTACAGGAATCTTTTTTGGAGATAGATATTGGAATGTCCTAAAGCTTCCTTCAGCTTCAAATGTGGCAAAATTCTTTCACTCACGCTCTTAGATCAACTGCAACTTCCAGGTAACCTGGACTTTTTTATTCTGCAGTTAAAATTTCAGCTGTCACCCTCGCCTGCTGATAAGACTCTGGTGAACAAGAAAGTATATTAAATATCAACCCTTTTCATTTTAGAGAGTAAGAAAACCTCTGAAGATGTCTCATTCACAGCAAGGTCAAAGCTTAGGAAGAATCGACACAGCCAGCCACAAAGGGATTACAGTAAAGCAAACAGATGCTTCTCCCAGCCCCAAGTGAAATAAAGTCTTTTAACTCCAAATCCTACTAGCTAAACTACTGCCGTGGCCTTGGTGTACTGAATATGGAAGGAGGGACAAGTAGAAAATAAAAATGCTAATAGCTAGTAATACGTAGGTGCTCACACATGTGCGTTACCAACTATTTCAGAACTAGCGAGCCCATACCAGGTGTGGTAGTGCACACCTTTAATCCCAGGACGAAAGAGGCAAAGGCAGACAGATCTGTCTGGGTTTGAGGCTAATCTGATTTACACAGAGAGTTCCAGGCCAGCTAGCATTGCAAAGTGCAACCCTGTGTCAAAACAGAAACAGAAACTAGTGAACCCCTCACTAGCTCTCTCCTCCATTACTGTAGGCTGGGAGACTCAAAATAGAGAAATCGTCTCCACTAGCTACAGTGTGCCCAGCTATGGACAATGCCTATTTCCTCTTAGCCCACAGTCTAACCTGCAGTTATGGACCATGTGTGGCCAAGGGGAGCTATGAATACAGCCCAACCCCAAACCATAAACTTATTTAAAACACAGATTATATGTTATTTTTTACAACTCAATTGTATGGGTCTTGAGAGTGAAGTTTTAGATGACAGAGTCATGTTGCGGTGTCAAAACATTAGACACCTTTGAATGATTATTAATTTAAACAGAAAGAGAGGAAGGAGTTCCATTTTGAGAACCTGTGTGTAGAAAACATCAGGCAATCCACTATATCAACTTTTTTTCATGTAAAAATAAACTATTGTTCCACTCATCTTGTAGCTTTAATGGGTTTTTTGGATGCACAAGGTAGAAATGAATACTAAATAATTATTTTTTAATTTTACATACATTGAGTTTGTTTGTGTTCATGGGAGGGTGAGTACATGCCATGGCATGTGTGTGGGTATCAGGGACAACTTGAGAAAGTCAGTTCTCTCCTTCCACCATGTGAGTTCCAGAGATTAAACTCAGGTCATTAGGCTTGGCAGCAAGTGCCTTTAGCAGCTGAGCCATCTGTCCAACCCAATATCCTAGGTATTTCTTGAGAAGGCATGTCATATAACATTATCTTTGAAATCCTACAGATGATTAACATGCCATGTGATCTGTCTGTACTCTGAACTCAAACATGAGACCCTTCCAATCAGATAATCCACCTTAGCTCAGACCCATAGTTCTTAGGAAAGAATGGAAGAAACAAAGTTTAGAAAGAGTCAGCCTCCAGAATGCGGTGTTTGTTTGCTAAATCCTCAGCAAGGAATTCCTAAGGAGACTCACAGCAAATCTTTAGATAGCACGGTGGCAACCCAAGGTGGGGCTGAAGAGAACACAAAGCTAGAAAGAGGGCGGCAGGGAAATGGCTCTTCTGCCATCACCAACACCATGCCCACCACAGCTGTATGCCCACCACAGCTGTATGCCCACCACAGCTGTATGGCCCCCACAGCTGTAGTCCGTGTTGTCACCACCATCTCTTGTTTTCGTATTTCAACAGTTTCTGGGAGGTTTTACTAATAAATGTCCCCAGTTTCACATCTAGGGTAATAATTTGAAAATATAAATCAAGTGTCAATGAGATGGCTTAGCATGTAAAGGTGCTTGCCACAGAAGTCTGATAACGTAAGTTCAGTTCTTAGATCCCACATGGTGAAAGGAGAGAACCAACTCCAGAAAGCACAAGCATGCACAAGAACACATGCACACAAATTTAAATCATTCTGCAAAATGTAAATCTGATCATCCTTTACCAGTTATAAGTCCTACAAGTCTGAGAAAAGTAAACTATGCCTCGCTTCCTCACTTGTAAAATAAAGATGCAGTTCCTATAATGAGGACGCCAAGCTAATATTTATACAGAACATGGAACATCATGAAACACAAGGAAAGCTTAGATCAATATCATTTTGTCACCCACCCACATCCTTGCTTTAAAGGCATCTGAGTGGGTTCCTTTACTCCGAAGCCAAATTTCTGCCTCTTTATGACCAATACACATCTCCACCTGATCACACTCCATCTCTGGGAAAGTGCCTCCTCTTTCCTACCTCAAGGATCCGCTTTACACAGAAAATATAGTGGCTCGATCAAAATATGCAGGCTCAATCCTATCATCTTTTAGATCTCAGCTCAAGTGACACTTCTTCAGGGAGCATGCCTTCATCTTCCAGACTACTTTGTATGCCAATTATACTTCCTGGCAGCACCCTTTGGGAGCACAAATAATACCTCTGCATTGTGGTATCTGTTTAATGTATGTCTCTGGCGTTATAATCTAAATTTTCAGAGTCTTGTCATTTTCTTTATTATCATTATTATTAGTTACTATTATTATTATTATTACTATTACTACTACTGCTACCATTACAATGATTTTACCCACTTGAGTACATAGATGAGCTTAAGCCACTAGGGTAGAGGCTGTGAATTAATTATGTTTTTAATGGATAGTGGCGGTCTTGATAATATCATGCTAATGAGTGAATTTTGTCTATCAGAATCAGATGGAATTTAGTACTCTTATCCTTTCAGTAACTATTTCCTTAGTTAAATAATAATGATCTTCAGAAAGATAGGGAGTAAGTCCTTTAAACTTATGGATTCCCATGATTTTATTATCTACCCCAACAGGTACTGTGTGACACCATGTGAGCCTCTAAAGATCATTCTGAGTTGAAGGAGTCAGGCCCTTCTCCATCAGTTTGCAAATGTGCTGCTTCACATGGGCAGATGTCAACTTCACTCAGTAGAGGCACCATAGCAAAGGGACAGTTAACAAGAACAGGCTTTTTCCAGGAGCATGTGTGTATCCCATCATGGAAGCAGTCCAGCAGCCAAGCGTGTTTATCATTTTCTCCCAAGTGCCTATCACAGCACCTAATACAAAGCAGTGCTCAGTGAAGAGGTATTAAATGGAGTCCTTCCCCCTTATACCCTTCCTCTTTCTCAACACTTTCTGGGAGGTGAGGGAGATAAAATAGTAAAGTGCAAGAATGCGAACTCCATAGCATCTTTCCTCTTCCTACTCACTCATTTCCTTTCTTCTTACACCTCCTCCCTCTTCCTTTCTCTTACCCCTCGCAGCTGTCCATTCATTACCCTGTCTTATAAGGTTTCTTTCCTCCTCCATGTTCTTCCAGCTGGCCACCACCCAAACAATCATTCTGAGACCTCGCTCCTCACCACAAACTGCCTGTAATGAAAGGCACTGTTTACATTCTAACTGAATTTGTGGCCCGAATGGAGTGGGCACTGGAATTCTCACAGGAAACAAAATCACACTATCTCCAAAGAAGGAAAATAAACAGTTCCATCATCTCAGATGATTTTTTTTATTGCTGCTACTTGACTACCACTTGGCCCACCTCCCAAATGACATGTCACACCACTAACAAACACAGTCCTTATTTAGGACTGCAGAAGCAAAAGGGGTTATATCACATGCAGAAATAGCCAAGAATGTCTGCATAGAAAGAGCACAGAATTTAAATTCTAATAAGTAGGTTTGAGACAGCAGGGCAACCTCATTATCTATGTGACCTTGCACAAAGTAACTGAACCTTTCTGAACTCCAGTTCCCTTACCAATTACAAGCAGACAATCAAACCTATATAATGAGGTTGTTAGGATCAAATGAAATATATGGTAAAGCATTGTATAAATTATAAAATGCCCTACACTACTATTTCGTTTAGTACTTAAGATCTAGTATTTCAATTAATTCTCCTTTCAAGTCTTACTGATAACAGTTGATAAAAGAAACTGAAAATAATGTTCTAAGACCAAAAATGACTATAAACCTCAATGAAGTGCTATATGTCTGTTTACCCCACAAAATTAACTATTTAATAACTAACAGCTTGAATTTTGTATTTTGTTTCTACATTGTGTTCACTTTCTTATGTATAATCTGAGCAGTCAAACATGGTTACTTTATTCTGCCACACTTTCTTAAAAATGATTCTTTCAGGTCTTGATAGTTTAATTATGCCCAAATCTAACCATATTCATCTAACAATATTTTAACTAGCCCATGTACATTCTGAAATACAAATTAATTATCACAAATACATAGAGTTTCTCTAGGTACGTTCTAGCTACTAATCAATATAACTGATCAAAGTTCCAACTCTAATAAAGCTGCGACAAAATAAATTTTGAAATATAACTTCCATTCATAAAACAGAAAATTTCATAATATTGCAATTCTGCTGAAACTTTTCTAATTTACTTTATGTTAGTGATTTTTTTTGAGACAGGATTTCTCTGTGTAGTTTTGGTGCCTGTCCTGGATCTCGCCCTGTAGACCAGGCTGGCCTCAAACTCACAGAGATCTGCCTGCCTCTGCCTCCCGAGTGCTGGGATTAAAGGCGTGTACCATCACCGCCTGGCTATGTTAGTGATTCTTATACCTTTTGTCAACCATCTCCATTGTCTAGGAAGTCAATTTCCACATACAGAAATAACTTTGCATTCTTAATCTCTTAATATAGATAAATGTAGTATTACAGCCACTAAATTTTAATTACTAAAATTTGTATCTACATACGCAAAAAAGAATATTGAATTCCAAAGATCATTTTATTTTAAAATTATATGACTAATTATCATGTGTATTGTTATATTTAACATCTAAGTGACCATTAACTACCAACAAGGCCTTTACTAACCTGTGAGCAATAAACACAAAAATACTGTTTCTTAGTTGTACTAAGGAAAATTATTTAAAAATCATCATATGTCAAAATTCATTTCTAACTCATAGTTATTTTTTCTACATGTTCTTTGACAATCCAAATACTAAATCTGTTGAAATAACATTATTACAGATGTTACTGTTTTGAAATATTGGAAACCAATTGTTTCATTGATGACACTATTTAGTGACTCAATAGTTTCATAACTACTACTAGTTTAAAACATTATTATATGCTCTTATATTCTTTAATATTAAATAGAGGACAGCCTATTTTAACTAGTGCTTACTGTATTGTTATATTTTAGGAACTATGATTTGGCAATAGTATAAGAAAATTGGAATAACAAACCATGTTATAAGAGAATTCTACAACAGCACATAAAATATTATTGAGACTAGAAGAGATGATTCAGTAGTTGAGAGAACTTAATGCTATTCTAGAGGACCCAGGTTCAATCCCTAACACAAACATGTTGTCTCACAACCACCTGTAACTTTAGTTCCAGGGGATCTAACACCCTCCCTCTTCTAGCCTCCGAGGACACCAGGCACTCACATGGAGCACAGACATACATGCAGGAAAAACACCCATACAAATAAAACAGTTTTAAAAGATTACATCACATTAATTTGAAAATTACCTTATAACCTATAGTTTTCCGATAATAAAGAATTTCCTTTTCCAGGAGCTCAAATAAGCGTGGTGGAAAAAACTGAAAATCCTGAACATTTGGCTGTTTTGGAGGCCGAGGAGCCTATGAGGAAAAAATACGTTACATACATACATACATACATACATACATACATACATACTTGTTTTCATGAAGCACAAAGCTGATACAAGTAACGCTACTGATTTCTACATATGGAAAAATAAATACAACAGAAACCATTCATGTGGCTGTCCCATAGCAAGTGCTTACTGTATTGTTATATTTTAGGAACTATGACTTGGCAATACATAAGAAAATCTAAATCACAAACTATGTTATAAGAGAATTCTACAACAGCATGTAAAAACTGGCCCTGTACAGTTTTACCTTTGGGATCTTTGGCTCACTGACACGCAAAGCCTCTCTAAAGTAGGCATCCACTGCATAGTTGGCCTTGCGTTCTCGTTTAGGAGGTTCAATCCATTCCACCACACCAAGCTACACACAAGAAAGAACAAGAGGTTTAATTACTCTGAACTGTTTTCTCAGTACCACATGCAATAAGGTAGTAATTAGAAGCAATTAAAACTTGCTTCATAAATCCTACTTCTACCTACAAAGTTCTGTAACATTGCTATAAATTAAGTTTAGGAGCAAAGATTTTTTTTCACATTTTTGAAAATAATTTTAAAATTATTTCTTCCTTAATTGAAAATAATTTACACTAACTGTTTAGAATCTGATGGCAAATTGAGTAAATAAGGAGGAATTGTCATAAAAGGAAGAGAAGTGTTGATTCTGGTAACTTTATACATATACTAGGTCAGAGGAGTAAATGATAAGCAGCAGCATGACAGCACACCTCCTTCAAATCAAAGGGAACTTTCTAGAAAGATAAGCTGTAGCGGAGTGGGCAAAAGTCACTGGAATCAGAAAGATTCAGATTTGAATCTGAATCCTATCATTGCACTGGTCATACATCTTTGAGGATTATTTCTGCTTTCTGTAAAATGAGAACAATTAATACTTACCTTGAAGATTAAATACAACCACAAAGGATCTGGGAATCTAGCTCAGTAGTACCCTGTATGATTAACTTGTGCAAAGTCCTGGTTTGGAGCCGCAACATCAAACATAGTAATTTATATCTGAAAGCATTAGCTAACTAGCCAACAGTTAAATGTTAAGGTACTAACACACATGGAAATTAATATTACCATTGACTTGTTGCATTGCAAAACTTACCCCATTATGAGCTAGGAAATGCATTTTAATAGTCAACAAGCAAAATTGACAACATAAAGTTCTGGAGTCCAGGGAAATTTTTTCATATTTCTCTGTTTTTCTCCATTTTGTGGTGTTTCTCCATTTCACTAGTGACTTTAAATGAGCCATGGGGGCTCTTATCTTAAGGTTGGTTTCAATATTTCATCATAGGCAAAGAGTGGATGTCAAGGATGCATGTGTAGCTCAGTGATAGAATAAATGTTTAACATGCACAAGGCCCTTGGTTCAACTCCCAAAACCACTTAAGAAAAACATGGATAATAAACTAAGATAATGAGGATGGTTAGAGATCTACAAGTACTCACAATGTCTAGAGAAATAAATCTTGAAGTTAAGGCTCATAAGTCAAAGTCTACACAATAACAAAGAATAGTTTTTTGTTGATTCATAAGATTCAAACCAATGTGTAAAGAAACAATTGTTTTACAAGAAACAATACCATTATGCAATATAATTTAACAGGGCTGGGGGTGTAGCTCAGTGGTAGACTGTTTGCCTAGAATACACAAGGGCAAGATGGCAAACAGTGAAAGTAACTACCCTGAGGGAGGTAGGATTCCCAGCACTTCAGAATTCAAACACAAGCTATCATCTGTTGTAGATGCTGTAAATGAGATTTCTTTTTTAATCACATTGATTTCTTTATTTGTGTGTGCATATGTGTGTATGTGTGCATGCATGTTCATGCCATGTCGCACCTGCGAAGATCAGAGAACAACTTTTAGGAGTCGGTTCTCTCCACCATACGGATTCCAAGGATTGAACTCAAGTTGTCAGGCTTGGTGGCAAGCACCTTTCACTGAGTCATCTTGCTCACCCTATAAAGTGAGATTTCTTAATTACAAGAAAGGTTAGAGTAAATGACCTTCAACGTCTTCTAATTCCAAGAAGTTATAAGAAATTAAAATGGGATACTTAAATAAAATAAATATCCACATCTAAGGCTAGAGATGTATATCAGTGGTAGAGAACGTGCCTGGTATGTAAGAAGCCCAGGGTTCGATACCAAAGAAAGGAAAGAACAGTGGGAGAGAGGGGAGGAAGGGAAGGAATACAGTCAAGAGGGATATGGTGATATTTTATTTGTATTAAAATGTTATTTGTATGTTAATAAATAAAGTTCCCCGGGGGTCAGAGCTATTAGCAAGCCATAGGAAAGCAGGGCAGTGGTGGCGTACACT
The DNA here is from genome assembly GCF_949786415.1 of Peromyscus eremicus. Classification (NCBI taxonomy): domain Eukaryota; kingdom Metazoa; phylum Chordata; class Mammalia; order Rodentia; family Cricetidae; genus Peromyscus; species Peromyscus eremicus. The sequence goes on from NC_081439.1 coordinate 108,721,786, forward strand.
TGTAATCCCAGCACTTGGTAGGCAGACCTGGGTAAGTCTCTGTGTGTTCAGGGATACAGCCATTATTGGATACACACACCTTTAATCTCAATACCAATCATGGAAAACCTGGAGGCCTATACAGACAGGCCGTGACAAGGCGGTCATGTGGTTGGGTTTACAACCAATGAGAAGGCAGAACAGGAACTTTATAAAAAGACTTTAACACAGGGGTAGCTCTGGTTCGGAGAGGTAGGACCACTGCAGGAGGAAGGGTAAGGTTTTAGCTCTTAGCTCTGACCTCTTGGCTTTCTTCTTTGCATTGGTTCTGTGTTTCTTATTTAATAAGAAGGTTGGTTACATCTACAGAGGGAGATGAATTGTGTTTCTTATATCAAATGAGTTAGTGTGTGAGGTAACAGTAATGGGGGGAAAGATTTCATAAATAGTTCAGGAGGTGGCACCAGAAGATTCCTCAGAGGATGCTGGCTAGCTAGGCTAGCCCAATCAGTAAACTCTGGGTTCAAGTGAGAAACCCTGCCTCAATACATAGGGCAGACATCAGATATCAACCTCTGGCCTCCATACACATGTGAACATACATGTGCACCCACATTAGTGTGAACATACATACACACACATACACACTCACAAAAAAGATTTTTAAAATAACACGTAATTTAATCTTTCTAAATTGAAGTAAAAATGTATACTTGAAACTAGCTTTTTAAAGGTAATGTATTTGGCCATCCAATCTGTATATGTTTGAAAATCTAGATGTTGAAATTTGAAGTAAGTGTTAAAGGCCAATTCTTGAACTTTCAAAAACAGAATTAATTATACTGAATTGGCTTGTTTTAGACAAAAGCATATTAATACTAACTTATTCAAGTTAATTTATCAAGGATTAATGTCAGCTATCATGATTAAATTCACTAGGCATGCTAGTAAATAATGTAACTGATTTAACAAATCATATGTGAAAATCTACCTTAATATATAATTTCTAAGATTTATGAACAATATACCTTCAGATTTTCAATTCTCTTCAGAAACAATATGAGCATAATTTATGACCCTATGTAGTAAACATGAATGCACAGAAATAAAATATAATCTCAACTAAGAATACTAAAAACTTCTGATTTTAGATATTACTGTTAATAGTAGACATTCAATTATATGAATCATCATAATCATTCAAATATTTCTTATCTGTAAATTATCATTTCTGCTAGAAATCAGAGCATAGGAAAGCCATACACATAAAAGTATTTAACTAGCACTAATCTTACTCTGTGAACGGGGCTAGAGATATAGTTCAGTAGCATAGGATGTGCTGAGCATGAGGGAGTCCCAGCACAGAAGTCCCAATGATATTTAGGTTCTATTAATATTTTTCCACTTTATAAAACACTCTTAGTACCAATAATCCATAGGAATAATTGGAGAGTAAATAAAATTCGTATCATATAATTAGATCTAAAAAGCATATTAGGCAAGCAATTTCTACCCTGTGCAGAAAGGCCATCACCTCCATCTAAGCAGGATAAAACACAAAGCGTCTGAGTTAAGATTGCAAATAAAACAGACAAATATAAGTCAAGGAACAAAACCCATCAGAGGCAAGTAACGGCAAGAAAGCATTGTCAGTATAGTGGGTACGATGCGATTTAAAATGGTTCAGCTCTCATAAGTAAAACCAAGATTTTAAAAAAGAGTTTTACTCTAATGAGACATCATTTCTATCAGATCAAAAATATGTTTTACGGAACAATTTGAGCAATAATAATAATAAAACTATATTGTAAGTCAAAAATAAACAGACATGAGTCTACAGTGATATAAATAAATAAGGACAGAAATAATTGACAGAGAAGGGGCAGCTTCTTCTTACAGAAATTCCCAAGTAGGAATTATAGATGGAATGAGGAAATTGCCCTCAGGTACACATCATAACAATAACTCCCCCAACAGATACTAAGATCATCACATACAAGTTTGAAAACATCCTTCCCAAGATAGTTATCAATTACAAAAGTCAAAATACTACATTCATAGGAGAGAAACTTGGCAGATGCCAATCCCCATCCACTAAATGAAAAAGGTTAAGATCACCCACAAAAAGATTGGTTAAGATCATTGATGCTCTGATACTCTGTACAGGACACAACATCCCTTCTGGGACATTCTTGCCAAAAATGCATAATCTCAGTAAAATCATGAAAAACTGTCCAAAAAACACAAAGCAAGAGACAAGTTACAAACAACTGATGAATGCTTTCCCAAAGTATCCATGTCATGAAAGAAAACAAAACCTAGAGAATTCACACAGACTAGAAGAGACTAAGAACATGCACAGCAAAAAAAAATGTGGGCTAAGAGAATGAAAAATAAACTACAAATGGGGAGAAAATATTAGCAAAAGACAAAATTGATTAAAGGACCATTATCAAAAATAAAGTAAGTACCCAAATAGTGACAGTACAAAAACAAAACAATTCAGTTGAATAAAATGGACAAAAGACTTTAAAAAAAGACAAAGAGATGGTGGTTAAGTATATGGAAAATATGTTCAATATGTCATCAAGAAATTTCAGATTAAAATAAGGAAAAATCCCTCTATACCTGCTAGAAATAGAGAAGGAAATAGCAGAGTACAAGTGATGGGAAGAAAGAAGTGGGAAAAATGGAGAGGTCTCTAATTATGGAGGGGGAGGAGGGATGATAAAATAACAGTAAGGATGTCTACCAAAAATACCTATAATACATGGTACATCTCTGTATAAATATACATAGATAATTTAATAGATTCCCATCTCAGATAGTAATGTTCCCCCAAAGAGGCATAGGCTATCTAATAAAATCCCCAACAACAGGCATGAGAATCCCTCTTCTGAGTTGCTGCTCAGAGGGGCCCAAAAGATTCCCAAAACATTGCAGGGTATTGTTATTAACCTTGGTTGCTCCCCAGAAGTGAAAGGCATGCCCCATTGATGAAGATACCATGCTCCTTCAGACACAAGGCCCAAAGATTCTTGAGTTGCAACTGACCTGAATGTCTCTTCCCAGAGGACTAACTTTCATGGTACCAGAAGGTGCCATGCAAACTTCCAAAGGAGGGAAGCCATCAACATTCCTACCCAGCTATGACACTTATGAACTACAATGATGACCAGCATGCCACAATAACCCTAAGGGTACAGTAGTGGTACGCATACCTTGGCAGCAACTAACATCTTTTTAATTGGACATAAGACATACTCAAAAAGAGAAAAATCATGCCTGGTATTAGAAACTCAGCCAACTACCCAGGGCTAGTGAAGTCACTGATCTTTGCAGAGACCCTACAAACACCAACTTACTAAACCAGCATAGGTCTTAACTGCATTCTGAATATTTATCCTTCTACCCACAGACAAAAGTGAGGGCATCTGTCAAGAGCCAGGCAGCCTCGTCTTGGTTCAGCATATGACTACCCATCAAATGGATTTCCTCGGGGCAAGGTACCCATGGAAATGGATTCTTACTTGGCAAGGACCAGCAGACCACGGAACAGCATAGGAATTTGCAAATTCGTGCAGCTTGCAGGCTCTTTTCTCTCTCATTATATTGTTGATTCTTTGGGCAGTTTTTTGTTTTACTTTGTCAGTCACACATGCAACAGCTGTAATTTTCCCTGGAAATTCTGTTCTTTCTCAAATGCTTACCCCTAAGATTCGGCAGGCTATTGCTTCTTAAATCTCTTATCAGTAGTTACTAACTACAACTCCTAATCCTGGGAACTTTACTGACTCAGTAGAGACCGTTAGGTACATATAAGAAAACACATGGAACATTAACCGGGTCTCAAAGTTCTGGAAAGGAGTGTAAGGCATGCATACACAGAATGGGGAAAGAGCCTCAGGAATATACATAGTGCCAACTGTTGAGAGTAAGTTCCCTGGACACCAAGCAAATAGAATCAGTGGTAGGATCTGATATGCTCCAAGAAGAAAAAAATACAATGCAAACCCAAACCAAGGCTGGACCACAGCAGCTATCACCCTGCATCGAGGAAATTTCTCAACAGACATAGACCATTTACAGAAAATCACAACCAATCAAATTGAAGAGTTGTGGGGCCTAGTCCCAACTGATATATGTACAGTACAACTTCTGCACCTAAGGCTCAGGGATCATTTCAGAAGAGAGAAAGAAAATATTCTAAGAGCCAGAGGAGTAAAAAGTGTGTTGTGAGATTGTGTCTCCTAGAAATGTCAGAGAAGCTACATCCATGAAGATTCACTAACATGACTGCCTAAATACAAGCTGAACAATGATAACACCAGTAAGCATGCTATATAGGCAGGGGGAAAGTTCATGTGGCCTCAACAAAGAACTACAAGCAATGAAGGAATGCCGACAGCAGGAGAAACAGTCTTGCCCAGGGACATGGATTGATTACCCAATACCAAATGGTCAGTCCTGAAAACATATATACAAGTTACTTTATATAGACTGAGTAGGTTGTATTTATATATTTAATAAATTAATTTTAAAGAGAGCAAGGTGGAGTATATTGGGGGTAGGAAGGGGAGGGGAAATGACATAAGCATATTATAATCTCAGATTTTTTTAATTAAAATTGCAAATTAAAATAACAAGAAGCCACTATACACCTATTAGAAAAGTGAAAATCCAATATTTCAACACCACCAAGTACTGGTAAAGATGTGGACTGAGTTTTCATTCACTGCTGGGAGAATGTTAAATGGCATAGCCACTTTGGAAGAAAATCTGTCAGTTTCCTATAGATCTAAACATACTTTTATCATAGGACTCAACAGGCATATTCCCTGGTAGTCCCAAAGAAATAAAAAAAACTTTGTTTTTAAAACATTCTACAAACAGATGTATACGGTAGATTTATCCATAACCACAAACACTTGGAAACAACCAAGATAGCCCTTAGTGGGTGAATAGATAAACAGCAGTGCATTCAGAATGTGGACTATCTCTCAGTGCTAAAAAACAAAATGAGCTATTGACCCATGAAGAAAGACAGAGGAAACTGAAACACATATTACTAAACCAAGGACGCCCATCTAAAAAGACTTCATTTAATGGTATGACATTCTGAAAAATGCAAAAACTATGAAAAAAGTCATAAAAAGATGAATCCTTGCAAGGCACCGAGAAGAAAACGGCAGGGGGGTTTTAAGGCAGTGAAAATACTTTATGATATTATAATGGTAGATGTTTATACATTTATTAAAAACCATAGAATGTGTCACCCTTAGAAAGAGAACCCTGTTGCAAATGATGGGTTTGGGGTGACAACAATGTGTTAATGTACATTCATGATTGTAACCCATGTACCACTTTGGCTCAGGATGCTGATTGTAGAGGAGGGTGTATGTCAGACAAGGGGTATTTGTTCTTTCCATTTGATTTTGTTGAGAACCTAAAATTCCTCTTAAAAGTAAAGTCTAGTTTGTTTTTTGGCTTGGTTTGGTTTAGTTTGAAGTTTTTGAGACAGAGTCTGTCTATTATGTAGCCTTGGCTGTCCTGGAACTCACTATGTAGAACAGGCTGGCCTCACAGAGATCCATCTGCCTCCGGGAGAGATCCAACTGTCTCTGCCTCTCCCTCTCCCTCTCCCTCTCCCTCTCCCTCTCCCTCTCCCTCTCCCTCTCCCTCTCCCTCTCCCTCTCCCTCTCCCTCTCCCTCTCCCTCTCCCTCTGCCTCTGCCTCTCCCTCTCTCTCTCCCTCTGCCTCTGCCTCTCCCTCTCCCTCTGCCTCTCCCTCTCCCTCTCCCTCTGCCTCTGCCTCTGCCTCTCCCTCTCCCTCTCCCTCTGCCTCTGCCTCTGCCTCTGCCTCTCCCTCTCCCTCTGCCTCTCCCTCTCCCTCTGCCTCTGCCTCTGCCTCTGCCTCTCCCTCTGCCTCTCCCTCTGCTTCTGCATATATTATTAGCATTAAACTCTGACCTATTTTTGCTGTTGTTCTATTCATCTAAAGTCATTTCAAAATAAAAATTAAAAATTACTGCCTAAATTCCAGTTTAAGCATACATAACATAAGGCCTTCACTTCTTCAACACTAATATCTATGAACTATATCACAAGGTATTCCTTTTCAAGAGACCACATATAATAAAGCCTTTGGGGCAATTCACTGCTAATATGACATTATTCCTTATATTTAGTTAATATTAACTGTGATCATTAGTCTCAATTTTTATCTGGATGAGATCTAGAATCACTTGGGGACAGGCTTGGAGATGTAGTATGTTGGTGAGAAGATCAACCTTTGGGGGTGCAGTATGTTGGTGAGAAGGCCCGTTGTGGGTAGTATCATTCCCTGGGATGGGATCCTGGACTGCATAAAAAGGAAGAAGGGAAGCAATGAGAAGGTTCAGCCCATAAAATCACATGCCTCCAAACCTGACAATCTAAGTCCAGTACCAGGGAACCACATGGTAGAAAGAGAGAACCGACTCCCACAAGTTATCCTCTGACCTACACACATACACACATAATTCTTTTTTAAAAAAATACTTATTTAAAGGAAAAGGCTTGCTGACAAAAGCATTTAGCATTGTCTTCTTCCTGACTGTGAATGCAATATGATCAATGGCTTCAAGCTCCTACTACCTTGATCCACCTGCCCTGATGTACTTATTGTACCTTGCACTGTAAGCCAAAAAAACAACTATCCCTTATTTAAGTTTCTTTTTTTTAGACATTTTATTATTTAAATTAGGGGTCTGTGTGTGTGTATACCTACACATAAACAAGTATACAGATGACAGAGGTGACAGATGCCTAGAGCTGGAGTTATAAGAGATTGTGAGCCACTGGACACAGGTGCTGGGACTCAAACCCAGGTCCTCTGAAAGAAAAGTACATGCTCTTAACCAGTGAGCTGTTTCTCCAGATCCTCTTAAGTTGTTTTTGTTGGTGTATTTTATAAAAGCAACAGGAAAAGCAACTAAGACACTTGCTGCCGGGTATTGTTCTAATTACTTTAAAATATTAACCCATTTCCTTATGAAAAGCAGTCTGTATACTTACTACATTCTCCCTTTGGTACATGAACAAGCTGAGTACCCAAAGTCATTTACCTAACAATAGAGATCAGATTTCAGGTTGAGTTTCAGGACTCAACCACATTCCTGTACCCATGTTCACTTACAAAGTAGTAGTACAGCTTGAGCATATCAATCTAAAAATAATCTGAAATCCAAAATGCTCCAAAATTCCAAATTGTAAGATAAGTTTTGTAGTATTTCTAATTTCAAATTGGCAGATCAGTAATGTCTCTGCAAATATTCAAAAACCTAAAAAATTCCAAAACATGAAACACTTCTGATCCAAACTTTAGGGAAAAAGTATTCACCTGCATTGACAACAGCAAAATATATTAAAGATTGACCTTGCACTGCATAAATCCTGCGTTATTTTATAGATTTTACAAGGAAAAATGAAAATTCGACCACTTAATGACTACAAGTATAAAGTTACCTTCTGTTTTTCTCTATAATCTTCTCCTTCAAACTTGTACAAACTTTGTTCAAGGTCCATTCTAAAATTTCTTAGAGATGATTCTCCCATTTTCTGCATGCGTTCATTCATCTCTGCAGTCTAAAATTGAATATATTGAAATGAGAAAATTATCAATGAATCAACTTGCAAAAAATGTGAATTTTCTCTTTTTCTGGAAGCCAGGTTTGCCATGAAGTATCTACTCCGCTAAGTTACAAGGGAAGAATACAGTATTAGGGACTAGAGTCCTTCTTGCTCTTATAGAGGACTAGAGTTTAATTGCAGCAACCACATGGTGCCTCACAGCCATCCGCGTAACTCCAATTCAAGTTTACTAGACACCCTCTTCTGTCCTCCAGGGACACATGCAGGAAAACACCCATACACATAAAATAATTTTAAAGAATTCAATTCTGAGAGAGGAGAGGAGAGAGAAAATACTTTTCTTGAGATGGTAACAGAGTACTTACATACAACATGCAAGGCCCTACATTCTATCTCCAGTCACACACAGACACACACAGACACACACACAAAGACATACATACACACACACACACACACACACACACACACACACACACACACACGTCCTGAAATTTAAACTTGTCTCGGGTATTTAGAAAAAAATTAAATGTTTTATTACCAATTTTTTTTTTTTTTTTTTTTTTTGGTTTTTCGAGACAGGGTTTCTCTGTGTAGCTTTGCGCCTTTCCTGGAACTCACTTGGTAGTCCAGGCTGGCCTCGAACTCACAGAGATCCGCCTGGCTCTGCCTCCCGAGTGCTGGGATTAAAGGCGTGCGCCACCACCGCCCGGCTTATTGCCAAATATTTTCACTTGGGGCTTCTTTAAAGGACATTTATCACTGAAGGTGTAGCCATATCATAATTTCTATTGTATAATATTAATGAGAGAAATAGCTAACACTATCATAAAGCCAAAGTTAAATTAAAACACTTTTTGTATATTGATATAAAACATAGTAACATAAGATTGTTCTATAACCTTTAAAACAAAAGCATTTTGAGAATCAAATTGCTTTTGAGGATCAAATAAAAAATTTAGTAGTTTTTTTATTCCCCAAAGGTTCATGAGCGGCAAATTTGGTCCCCATTGTAATGGTATCAAAATGGTGGAATGTCAAGAGATGTTGATTATGTCTTTAAGAGAGATTAAGAGTTTCCCTCAGGAGTAACTTAGGTCTCATAGGCTTGCTCTCTAGCTCTTGTGAGACTGGATTGACTAACTGCCATGACAGTGGGTTGTTATAAAATCATGAAAGCTGCTTCTGAAGTTCTCTTGCTTCCTCTCTCTCGTACACACATGTTCCCCCCATACACTACTATCCTCCATAAGGCCCTCACTAGAAACCAAAGCTAGTAGCACCAAGCTCTTGGACTTACAAAAATCTCTTTTCCCTGTCTCAGGTATTTTGTTGTAGAAAGATCAAAAGAACTGAGACAATCCTGAACATGTTTAAATAGGACCAAAGATAGGCAATCCACAAAATCTATACAATGATTAAGTCAAAAGGCAAGCAAACTAGTTTTTTTTTTTACCACATAAATTAAGGGGAAAATACACATACAGAGGGTGGGTAAATGGACAACATACCCATCAATTGCAATGTACAGATTTTACGTGCACTTTTTAAAAAAGGGAAAATTTTTCTTTAAGTACAACTACCTAGCTATGAAACACTTAGAAGTTTGAGTAGTTACTGGATATTAAATATCTTGTGTGATTAAAAATACTAAGGTAGTTTCAGGTGAGACAAAGCTGTGATGGTTTTTTTTTTTATTATTTTTAGTGTAAATGGTGATAAGCACGTGGAAACTCATTATACCATTCTATCTACCTTTTCTTAAGTTTGAAACTATAATTTGTGAGGAAAGGGGCACATTAGACACAAAATTGTAATACTGTAAAACTACTTAGGGTGATTTGACAAAGAATGATTTAATGTTTCACATAATGTCTATAAAACACTTTCAGTTAGTGTACTGTATCTTAATACAATGCAAAAAAAAAACGCAAAATGCAGTCCTTCCATATGTAATTACATACAAAATGTGGAGTGTTCAAGTACGGTATTTTCAAGAAGACATAAATTGCTTAATTTTAAATGATGTGCCCAGTGTTGCTGAGCTAAGAAAAGTAAAAGCCTACCCTATGCCTGCAAACATAATTCTACAAGTTCTTAGGAAGAACTTAAGTTATCTTAAACATGCAGTTCAACACAAATACACGTATGTGGAAATGTGTGGATTGTAAATAAGCCATCTTGAAAATACAATGCTATTTTGAACTAACCTTCTTTTCCCCTCTTTCCAGAATAGTTGTAATATCTTCATCTGTCAGCTCACTTTCTTTACAGGCAAAAACATGGGTGGCTCCATGGCGTATCATCTGTAACATTTCCTCTTTTGCCAGTTTGTTAGATTGTTGGTCAATGAGTCTTCCTAATAACAGTTAAAAGGAAATACATTCAATTCTATTTCAAAGAAAGTATAGTATAATGGTTCTGATCAGACACTATTGAATTAAATCATAAATCATACATAGAGTAGCTTTATGAAAAACATTGGTGGGTTTAATGTTACTTATTTAATGAATGACTGTCAGTTTTTCTACCACAATTTTAGGTCACTATTTCAGTTAAAAATCCAAGTCAGAAATCCTTTTTTGTGTTCTAATTTAATTTCTCAGATAACTTCTCCTTATGGAAATGATTCTCTGGTGTTATATTTGTTGAAATTTTTCAGAAGCCAATATTTTTCTGCTAAATAGTATAAGGCACTGCAAACGTCATATCATTGGCATTCAACTGACCTAGTGAGTTTATTTCATATACTAAAGGCATAGGCTTAAATAAGAAAGATTGCAAACATCTTTTCAAAGATCAGTTACATACAAGTAACATTATACAGACTGAGCAGGTCATATGTAGGAATACACACACACATATATGCATGTAATAACAATTTAAAAGAGGTTATTAATTCAAAAGAGTAGGATGGGTATATATATGGGAGGATTTGGAGGGAGAAAGGGGAAGAAAGAAATGATGGAATTATGTTATAAGCTAAAAAATAAAAGGGAGAAAAGATTATTGAAAAGTGATCTCCTTTGAAGGAAACTGAATGTGTTTTGCCCCTCTCCAATTAATGAAGTTTCCACATAGAAATACCTTGCTGTATAACAATTGAATCAAGTCTTAGTTTTATCTCAGCTCTCTCTACAATCCGTTCTTCCACTGTGTTGTCAGTAATGAGACGGAAGACTCGTACTGGCTTCTTCTGACCAATGCGATGTGCCCGATCCTAGCAGAAAGAGTCCAACTGTAAGATGCCGGAGACTGTAGACAAGACTTAGACATATAGCTACAATGCTATAAATACCCGAAAATAAAATTCAGACTTCAATCTCTCTATACCTGTCACTTGTGAAAGGTGGACGGTGGATGTTAAAAATGTCCAAAGACTTCTGGGAACAAAGAAATCTCAAAGTGTGCTGTGCTACTACTGGGAAACTTCCAGAATTTCATAAGGCAAATCCCATTTAAGATGAGGACAAATAAAGCTACTAAGTAACTTTAACATCTCTAGGACAAGCAAGGAGTTTTTGAAGTAAGGAACAAAGTAGTTAGCAAGGGCTGCTACATTGACAAAAGTCTGCTTTATCTCATCATCCATCAAGCAGTTCTTTCTGCTTACCAAGGCAATTCTAGGATACATAGTAAAGGCTCATAAATATTAATGAGATATTCATAATTTTACTACACTAGAATTGCTCCAATGGTTTATAATTAGCAAAGGTGGCAGGTGGCAAATTCTGGTAAAATGTAAGCATGTGAGGAGAGTGTATTTAAAATGCAGAAACTAACAGAGCAAATGGGAACAGCGAGACGGTAGGGAGGAACAAAGAAACAAGGTTGAAAACAGTCCTTGACGTAAAAACTCTACAACCCAATAACCAATTTTTAAATAAAGCACATTCAAAGAGAATTTAATGCTCTACAAATATCTAAAAATTTAAACTCCAAACAGTAATCCCTGAATGACCAGACTGTAATATTTTGTATAATATTAGAGGGACCAGCCTTAATATTATACATCCCAGGGGCTCAGGAGAGAGAACTACTAACTGCGAGGACTATTTTCAGGAAATAGAATCTCAGCACACCGAGCTCTACAGTCCACTTGCTTTAATTCCTCTGGCATAAAATCCTTTATACCCAGCTTCAGTTCTGTTCTCATGTCTAGCTCCTTTCTTGGCTGATTTCTCTCTATATTTATCTACTGCTTCCTCTAAGTTCTACATTAATTCTTTTGTCTTAACTCTGCCTCATCTAGGTCCTTTTCATCTTGTTCTTACCCAGCTAGTACTTCCCCATCTGACTCTTCCTCATCTTCCATCCCGTTCCTCTGGTACTCTCCTCTAGCCCTTCAATCTAATTCTTCCCCATCTCAGTTTGTTCCTCTCAAGTTCTTACCAGTCTAGTTCTTCCACTCTCTTTTCTCTTCTCCGTCCCTCCGTGCCCTGGAAGTCCTGGTTTATAAAGCCAGGCTTCCAGGGTCAAATGGAGGGGTGATAAGAATCACATAGGGAGGCAATAACCATTAATTATCATTTGCAACCCCAAAGGAAGTGACCAATGAGGAAATGAATTAACTAAAGGCTAAATTCGGGTAATATCTAAGAAGAGGGACTCTTATGTGCTCAACTATAATCTTAAATGTGATTAGTAGAAAATGTTAAGAATCTATAAGTTGCTAGGTCAATGGGAGAAAATAAAACTGTCTTCTTTTTTCCTGTGGCTCCTATCTGTCTAAGCTATCTGCCGTTTTTCTGCAGGGTGGGGGAAAGTGTGCTCAGTCGCTAGGCAACCTGTGTACAGCTAGATGCCTCTGGTGATCGTTAAAGGGAGATCTGGAACCAGGGGTAAGGTTTGGGAAAGGAGGAAGTAAAGCTTAATTGGCATATCCGCCAGGCCTTCTCAAATGGGTAGTCTGGATGCTTAAGTCTGTTCTTAGAAAGTACGGAGGTGTCTCTGATAAGGTACTTTCCTCCATCTGGGGATGGACCTGGCCGGATGCTGCCAATGAGGATAATTACAGGGAGGCTTGAACTGGGGTTTGGCCTGAGCATAGCTGTCAGCACAGAAGGTTATCTAAATATTCCTAGAAGTGGTTAGGTAAGGAGTTAGCAGTCTATAAAGTTAGTAAGGCTGTAACAAGGAGGGTCAGAGCTGAATTGTGTAAAGCTATTACTTAACGTCCACCTGACCTAGGTGGTGTCTCCTTGTGGAATTTACCTTAAATCAGGAGACTTGCATGTGGACTGTTATTACTGCTAGTCCTTGAAAGTGGCCAAGGGAGATATCTGATTCCAGAGAAAGCCTTTCCTGAGGCTGTTCTCCAAATACCTGGAATGTGTATGTCCAGAGAGTGATCAGTCCACACTGTTAGCCCTTCTTGGGGAAAAGTCAATTGGGAAAACTATGAAGACACACATGACTTTCATAACAGAATACAGGTGATATATAACAAGCCAAGTAACACCAAAAGCTCCTTGGAATTTGGCTTTCTCTGGAGGAATTCCCTGATTCCTCCAGGTAGTGACTTTGCCATAACCAGCTGAGTTCTTATAATATATTCCTGCGTCCCGCAGCAGTGATAAATGGTAAGAGAAACAGTTTCGTGTGTGTGTGTGTGTGTGTGTGTGTGTGTGTGTGTGTGTGTGTGTATGTGCGCGCGCACACAAAATTATTTGCAGGTTTGGAAATATGCTTGGTGAGTAAAGTGTTTACTGCTCAAGCATAAGGACCTAAGTTTGGATCTCTAGCACCCACAGAGAAGCCAGGCATGGTGCTGCGCTCTGGCAGCTCTACAACTGGGAGGCTAAAACAAATGGATTCGGGCAGAGGGGGCGGGCTCCCTGACCAAGCTGTCAATCCAAAGTGGCAAGCTGCAGGCTCAGTAAGAGAACCTGTCTCAAAAATAAGAAGAAGCAATTGAGGAAGAAATCCTCATGTCAGTCTCTGGCTTTCAAATACGCCCTCTCAGGAACACACATACACACAAATGAACACACACACACACACACACACACACACACACACACACACACACACACAATTTTCAGATGATGTCCTCAAACAGTACATTTTCCTGACATTTTTACCTTCTCTTCCCAATTAGTTTATCACAAAAGTTACAGTCTGACCTTTTCTAATTTCAGTACTAAAGAATTTTTAACAGGGTGAAACCATGCAGCCCCAACAGGCCTGGAACTCATTATGTAGATCAGGTTCACCTCAAACTCAGATTCCTCCACCTCTGTTTCCTGAGGGCTGAGATTAAAGGCACATGCCACCACACCTGGCCTAATTTTAATATGTACTTGTTACACAAAATAATGAGATTGACTGTTAATTCTTCTCATTAAAACAAACTCAGGAAGTCTCCTCAATATTCAAGAATAGGAAAAAGCTGACATTTCTATTCTATGTTGAAAGCAAAAATATATATAAGTTTTACACTTACATTTGAAGTATATATGTTAGTTTTCATTTCTTTTCTTTTTGTAATTAACTCAGCAACTTTAATTCTAACTTCCACAAAATCATTCCAAAATTGTTACCCTTTAATCATTCATTAACTTTGTGCTATATGAACAATAGTATTCTGAGCTTCAATAATTTCCTGGTATTGTTAAACATTACTAACCATAGCTTGTAGATCAACCTGTGGATTCCAGTCTGAATCATATAGGATAACCACATCAGCACTTGCCAAGTTAATTCCAAGACCTCCAGCCCTTGTACTCAGCATAAAGATGAATTTGCTGCTATTAGGAGCATTGAAGGCTTCTATTGCTCCCTTTTTTAATTAATAAAAAAATATAAAAAGAGAAAAACTGGATTATATTACAAATCTTAAGAAATAGAAATGTTAACATGCTTACAGAAAATATTTTTATACTTTATATATAATATTCTCCATAAACTAATACTTTATAATATTCTTCAAAGCTATATACTGCACTTGTGTAAGTAGCTGGAGAAAAGATGTTTTTATAAATGAAGTTTGTAAATGTTAACCAATAGAGACAAATACAGAGCAATCATACAAACAAGTTTAACTAAACAAATAATAATTCATTTGCATTCTTTGAAAACAATAGTAAAACTGTTCTAATTGATTAGGAGCTGAAATATATCTTCAAGTAAAATGACAGAAACATCAATATCATTCTGAGGACAGATAAATAAGATGTGGCAAAGATCAATCAAGAGAGAGAAAAGTTGAGAAGTGCAAATGAGAGTAAGATGATCAATATCACTATAATGATAGGGAAAATGAGTAAATAATCAAGAAAATCAGAATGACATGTCCAGGGATATTTAGTAAAGAAACTTAAAAATTAATATATTGTTAATATCCTCTATACAAAGATCTGATAGAAATTAATTAGGAAAATGCTGACTCCAGTAGAAAAAGGAACCTGAAAAGTGAACAACTTCAACTCAGAATAAATGCATATATATATACAATATATATATATATATATATAAACAAGAATAATGTTCATTTCTCACTAGTAATCAAATAGATGCAAACAAATAATATAATGACATTTTTAATGATAAAAAAAATGATAATACTCAATGTTGATGAGGGAGCAGAGGGATATTGCTTCTGGGGGTGTAAATTGGAACAATCTTTCTGGAAAGCAATTTGGCAACATGCACCAAGAGCCTTAATAATGTTCATACCCTTTGACCCAGTAATTCCACATCCAGGAACTTATCCTAAGGAAATAATCAGAGATGTGCACAAGATTTATGTATAAGGACTTTCACTGTAGCATTATTTACAACAGTGAAAAACTGAAAACAACCTAAATCATCACCAATAAGGGGACATATTACATAGAGTACATCGTTAAGGTTAAATATTTTCCTAAAACTATTTATAATGATAGTCTTACTGACAAAGCACAATATAATCTTGATTAAAAGTACCAGGATAGTGAATTTTATATAGAGCATACATATATATACTATGGTATCAATTTCTTACATATTATTTCTCATAAAAATTTCCCAGAGAAAATTGATTTTGCAAATCTCCCTCAGTACTCATATATTACTTATATAGTCACAAAATGCACATATATTTTTAATGCAATAGACAAATATAATCTAAGTCCTAGATAGACAAGGTGACCAGCATTACCATAATCAGTAGAGCTTTAAACCGTGTAGTATTAAGGTTGGTGACAGGCACCCTAGTGTAGAGGAAATAACAAAAGCCCGGGAGTGAAGCTCAACTTAGCCATGTGTATACATCTGAGACACGAGCCTTTAACTTCTCTGAGACACAATTTCATGTGACAAAAATCCTATCAGTACCTTACCCAGACTACTGGGAGAATCATTTGGAACCTCAAGGTGCCTGGCTTATAATAGCTGCTTATAAATGTTAATCCCTTTCCCTACAAAAGTGAGGCCAGTTAAGTCAGAGCATGACTAGAGGCCTAGATAGCTTAATTTATCCATATTAATGGTGAGGGTGGGGGGAATCTCTACTGCTGGTACACAGAGTAAAGGATAAAATGTATTAGGAAAGACTTGAAATTATTATATGAATAAAAACATAAACAGGACATCTCCCAGGGAAAAGAAAGAATGGCTCTGACTTCTCTGTATTTAAATTTGATGCACGTAATTCAAAATCTTTGAATGGAGAAGAAGAGGAGGAGAAGGAGAAGGAAGAAGAGGAGGAGGAGAAAGGAAAAAAGGAAGTTGTTGTTGTTCCACATCACTAGGTAATGAACAGGGAGGTAGGTCAGAAGTGACAACTGGCATTTTGAGGTCAGATAATACCTACTAAATTCTGCCTTGGTATCCTCTTCATTCTAGCAAGAAGAGTCAATTATCTTGAACTGTACTAGAGGTGCTATGCTTAATGAAGGAATAGGTTCTCAGGACTAAGTCAACAAAAGTTTCAAGTAACTGTCTTAGAGGACTTAAAACTATAAATTGGTAAATAATTGAAGCATTTAAACACTCTTTTATGTGTAAAGGTTATCACAACTGTTTCCTTTCAACAGGTAGCAGAAAACCCTTAATACAGAGGTTTGTGTGCTGTTGGCAACACTATACTGTGTGATACCCAGGCTTCAATAAGGGCTGCATAAGAGGCAAAGGAAGCAGCTGTGGAAAGAGAGGGACATGGGCTGAGATTCCTACAGCCTGAGAAGGTGCCCTGAACAGATACAAAGACTGTCTGCAATTTCATGGCTCGAAATATATAGTGCACTGTGTATTTTTAAACTGTTTGTACCTACTATATCCCCTAGTCTTCACAGTGTCATCAGGAATAAGCATTTAGTATTAATTTTATTTTTATGATATTAAAGATATTGAGGCTCACAGAATTAAATGACCTGTATACACAAGAAAGTGTTGGTGTTAGTGCTAAAAGTCAGGTCTTCAAACCAAGTTCTGTATATTTTCCACTGTATCATAAAATCTTGTTCTTTGGGCCAGAACCTGAGTATTGACTTAAAAAAGAAACCAAAGACAGAGAGACCTTAAGGACTGCAGAAAAGAGAAAAAGAATTAGCAAAGCCATCAACAAAGTAATGTAATGAGTTTTAAATGCCTAATGGATAATAATAATAATAAAGACTTACAAGTATTTCCAAGTCTGAAGAAGACATTGGGTGATAGGTAGGTGTGCTTACTCATGCTTACAAACCAACATTTTAGTGTCCTAAAATGCCAAATTCATAAGTACCTACACCTATTTTATCATACTTCATTTTTACAAAAGCCCACCAAAGCCAAGACTGTTTCTTAACTCAATATTAAAGTTAGTTAATCATAAATTAGCAAAATGTCCAACATTAAACTCCATAAATGGCAAGGGTCTACAGTGGGAGACAAGAAAAGAAAATAACACATAGTTAGAAGTCAGAAGGTAAGTTGACAAACAGTAATCAATGGGGAAGTGGCTAAAAGAGATGAAGATGGAATCAGATAGTGTTCTTAGAAAAGAATATCTTTGAAGAGCTTGGGATGATTTGGAAAAATTGGTGGAATGGAAGATAAACATGGAAGAAAGATCATGATGTCAGAGAGAAATTCAGTACCACCTAGAAGTAGACCAGACCAAAGCTTAAAACAACTTGCTAAAGTATTATGCAACTGAACTCTGATTTTCAAAGTCTTGCTTCATTTCTTGTCCTCACCTCTCTCTCTTCATGTGGGGTTTGTCCATCCAGTCGACAATACTCATAACCACGCCACATACAGTAATCCTCCAAAATGTCTAACAGCCGAGTCATCTGGCTAAAAATGAGAACTCTTGACCCTAAAATGTTTCATCAGAAAACTGAGTTACAGGACTTGCGTAAAGTGTGAAATGCCATAATGAAACACATTATCTTTGTGCAAATAATATATGCTACCTTGAAAGTCAAAAACAAAATAAAGCATCATAAACAATCTAAATCATATGACACATGAACAAGAAGCACACAAAAAAACAAAGAATGTTACACATTATTGTGTATTTGTTGAACTGCAAGGTTTTCATTCAGTCTTCAAAAATCTTCCACACACACACCACTGTAACTAAGATTCTTGCCTTGTCTTTATCCCAAGGATCTACAATGGTCCATATAATCTCTCACTGGACTACTACTGCAACTGTCTTCCATCTTGTCTCCTGGTTTTACTCTCTCATTTCCAGTAAATTTCCCACAAAATGCTTCCAACATTATCTTCCTGACATACAATTCTGCTCATGTTACTTCCTGCCACTAAGTCCTCTGTAACTCCTCTACATCTAAAATAGAAGTCTAAACAATTTTTGGAGCATGGTTTCAAAGACCTTGCATAATTTGGCACCATCTATCCTCATCAACTTCACCAAATGCCATTCTACCTCATATACCATAAACTCCTCTGCTGTGTTGCCTTCTTTCACACCTGTTGCATTGCCCTAGAAAAGCACTCCCCTCCCATTATCAATGGCTCACACCTACCTACATTGCCCAGTCTTCACTTCAAACATCATCACTGTGAAGACATTCCCAACCCCCAGTTTCTCAACAGCACAATGAAGTACACTTAGAACAATGAATTGCAGCTCCTCTTCCTCACTACACTGTGAGTCTCCTCAAAGCAAGGCCATTATCATATTCATCTTTGCATTCCTAGCCTATGGGACCATTCCCGACAAACAGTAAGCACTCAACAATGTCTACTAACCAAGTAGATGAATGAATACAAAACATTTTATTCACACACAAACTATTATTGTTAATTTATCCCATGCTAATAAAAAAAATCCCTCACTCACCTTGTTCTTTAATTCTTGCCAATAGCTTATCCAGAGCTACCATTTTACCACTATTGCTGACAATGTGTTCATCTGTCGTATAAGGTGGACCAGGCTCTGCACCATCGAATAGATAAGGGTGATTACAACACTTTCGGAGCTGCATCAGAATATTCAAGAGTCGCATCTTGTCCATCTTGCCAGAAGAGTTTAAAACATCAATATCTTTCATCAGAATTTTTGTATACCTAAAATGTTAAACCATAATTAATCAATTTTAGGAACACTTAATACCATAAATAAATGTTCTACTAGCATTGCGGTTAAATTTCTATTAAATAGGAATAAAGTACATAAAAGCAGATTTGGTGTGAGGGCTGGAGGTATTGTTCAATGGTAAAATGCATGCCTAATATGCACAGTGCCCTGGGTTCAATCCCAAAAGATAAAAAAAAAGTTTTGGATTTGAAAGAAAATATGATCTGAAAAAAACAAGACATTAAAGATTTGAATGTTTTGTTTTGTATGTTACTTACTTATATATTTCTTATGGACATATGTCCCTATACTACATCCATTATTAGAAATTGTCATCAACTATTAATGGCTCCAGTAACTACATCTGACAATTATCCACTAACTACAATATTTGCTGAAAGTTTACAGCAGACTTGTTTGAGCTATATTCATGTTGAAGCTAAAAGCAATCTCAACTTAAGTTTTAAATAAAACACAACAGTTTTCTAATAGAATATTTGAACAGCATAACTTACCATTTCAGTATAAAATGTAATTATCATGTTGAACAATCAACAAATGTGATTTTTAATAAATTCTTATATATAAATCAATGTTAATGGATATAAAATAGCTCACCATTCTCGTTGCATTTTACTCAGTCCCAAGTAAATCTTTATTTCCTTTTTGGGAGGCAAACTCTTCTCTACATCAGTTTTTATACGACGTAACAAAAATGGCTTTAAAACCTAAAAAGCAATGTTTATTATAAAAGCACATAAAGCATTCACAATTTCAAATTGTGTATTTCACTAATACTAATCAACTGTTAAAACTTTCATACTAATACATAATCTAACAAACACCAACAATAACAAAAACCAACAGTAGCCTAATTTCTCAGTAAATAACCACCAAAAAATGACTCCTTAGAAAATAGGAATGACATAACTTTAATCCCAGCACTGGGGAGGCAGAGGCAGGTGGGATCTCTGTGAGTTCGAGGCCAGCCTGGTCTACAGAGCAGGTTCCAGGACAGCCAAGGCTACACAAAGAAACCCTGTCTTGGAAGAAAAAACATCAAAATGGAGGTTGGGGTTGCTCAAAAAAAAGGAGTAAATGTTCAGCATTCACAAGACTCTGGGCTCAGTTCCCAGACCCTCTAAAAATGAGGGAGGAAACTTAAACGTTCATTAGTTGACTGGAAAAATTAAGCTAAAAATTAAGACAAGACCATTATCTATTGAATAATCAATGAAGAAGTCTTGCTTTAAATACTGCTTTTAATACAAGACTTTTTAACATAGGGAAAATAGAAAATGAGAGTTTCAGTTTCCCTCAAAATAAAATTAAAATTCAGGTCATTTAAAATAATTAAATGAATGAGAAGAAAAGAATTCAATGTTTTTTTTAAGACACCAATGAACACAGATAAAAGGTAATTAGTGTATACCAGAAACACAGATTTTTGTCACAAGATAATAATGGTGTTGCAATTCATGGAGTACCTACCAGCAACGTGCCACAGACTGCACCATTAACTTTATAGGTCGTAGTTAAATCCTTATAGGAAATCATTGAAGGGAATATGATTATTTCTTTTCTCGATTTTTTTCAGATTTATCTTATTTAATATGCGTGTTTTGTCTTTATGTATATATGTGCAACATGTGTGTGCCTGGTGCCCATGGAGGCCAGAAGAGGGCATCATATAACCCTGAAAATGGAGTTATGGACGGTTGTGAGCAACCATGTAGGGAACTGAACCCAAGTCCTCTCTACATGGGAACAAGCGTTCTTAACTGCTTAGCCATCTCTCCAGTGCTAAATATGATTGTTTCCTTTTTTGTTGGGGTTTTGGGGGGTTTTTTGTTTGTTTGTTTTAGTTTTTGTTTTGGCTTTGGGGTTTTTCAAGACAGGGTTCCTCTGTCATGGAACTGACTCTGTAGACCAGGCTGGCCTCTAACTCGGAGGTCCTCCTGCTTCTGCTTGCCAGGTGCTGAGATTAAGGCGTGCGCCGCTGCCGCCGCCACCGCCGCCACCACCACCTGGCTGAATATGATCATTTCTATTTCACTAAGTTCACCAAACTCACTATGCTAACAAGTAGAAGCAGAATTAAACACTCGGACTTAAATTTTTTCAAGTTTATTTCTTCTTTTATCTAAAAAAATATTTCAGCATGTATATTTTAATGTATTTTGCATTAAAAATAATAATAACTATTTCCAAGGCTGCTATAGAAATTTGTGGTAGTTCATGTAAAGAGATTATTTGTGGTTGACATGCAATAAGCTGTAGCCATTATTATTAGATATCTATATATAAGACTGTTGGTTTCTGATTTGAGCATCTTAAGTTATCTAAAAGTTTATTAAACATTTAAGCTGTCTGTAAGAATTTGAGACAAAAAAAAAACAGAATGAAGTCGAAAGTTAAAGGTCAATAGTCTCCCGTTGTCCCATTGAAAACAGAGTCCAAGATCCCTAGAAGATTCTCAAAATAGCGAGCTATATAGAATCATATATATATCATATGATGTCTCATACATGTATATCTATGATCATTTTAATTTATAAATACAGCACAGAAATATGGAAAAAATAATAATAATAAAATAGAACAAATATAATACAGCAATATAAGTCATATGACTATGTTCTCTTTCAATAGCAGAAAGTATTTTGTACTAAGGATAATAATACTCACTTCCAAGATTGGTACAGAAACTAGTGGGAGTTCATGCATAGAGATTAATCATGTTTTCATTTCTATGGTTTTCTATATTCTTGGACTATGATTGACTATGGATAACTGAAATGTAGAAAGCAAAATGGTAGCTAAAGGAGAGGTACTATATAGATTTTACAAGATAGTTGGGAGAAGTGAACTTGACACTTAGAAGCTAAGGTAGGGGAAACCATGGGAGTGGATCTCCAGAGAAACCAAGTAGTTTCCAATATTGATTATTAGCGCTAATTACTGCCTGTATATCCTGAATTTAGCAACTGAAAATTCATTGAAAACTATGTAAAATAGGTTTCACTCATATGGAATGGAGAGACATCAATGATCAGTGGCTTTATCAGCAAATAGGTTAGGAACTGAAGATGTAGAGGTAAACTACTCTTTCAAGAAAGTTGGCTGTCAAGAAAAGAAAATCATAGTTAAGAACCCAAAGTTGAGGGAGCATTGATGGATGGATGGATGGATGGATGGATGGATGGATGGATGGATGGATGGATGGATGGGGCAAAAAGTGTTTGTGTACACAGATAAACACTGAAGAAGCCAGGAAGCTAAAATCATAGGCATCCTTTAAAGGAAAGAGATGTTTAACCTATCCTCCTCCTCCTAGAATGCTGGGAATGCATGCAGTTTACAATCTGGTAATCCTTTGTTGTCTGATGAGTCAGGCTCTGCCCATATCTTCTAGAATTATGGTTTACTTATCTCAGACCCTTAAAACCTTGAGCATTACTTCTAGGCCATAAAATTCATCCTTGTGGGAGATGTCATTTGTACTTTACAACAGCCTAAGTGATTTCTGTTATCTCAGGGCCAGACCAAATCCTGACTCCCACAGGGATTATGTTTACATCAGTCATTCTCCCTAGACCCTTTTCTTGAGCACTGTTTCTGAGTCAAAAGAATCCATCTTACAGGCAAAGCCATACGTACTTCGTAAAGAGCTTCAATGTAAATGTGTCTTAAGCTTGGTTGTACTCATGGAGCTGAGTTAATTGTTATCAAAAATTTTTTCCAAAATTGTGTTATGCTTAAATATGGTAAAAATAAACAAGCTGATGTCAGACTCTAAGAATTCTTTACCTAGCACCAGTTACCTAAATCAGGCTAAACCAAGTTTCATTTTTCCGTCATCCGGATCATTTCCCCTGACAACTGTAAATCCTGCCGGGACCTCCCACAGATGGATAGATGATTGATTGATAGATAGATAGACAGACAGACAGACAGACAGACAGACAGACAGACAGACAGATAGATAGATAGATAGATAGATAGATGATCTGTGTGTGTGTGTGTGCGCGCATTAGGTCAGATAGGTATGGATTTGGAAAACCAGAGACCTTGCACAATGGGCTGTAACCCTTTTGTTATCTTTTATAACTCAAAAACATCTTCTCAAGAACCTCAAGGTAGCTACCTAGGCATGTTCATGTATTGAGGGAAAGGAGAAAATACAGAGGGAGAAGTAGAAAATTTAACCAGTTATAAGAATAAAACTATGGGGTAAAGTCCATAAAGAAATAAGAAATGATGATATTCAGAGTTCACATGGAAGAATTTGCCACTGAGCAGAGAAAAGATAATGCTTCACTCAGGCAGCTGATTAATCAAAATGTACATAGCTTTGGAAGACAGACCTACATGAATGAATTCCTACCTAATGACTTCCGTTTTGCCATTCAGAAAAGAATAGTGCTACCTACTGAGAGAGTTGGAGGGCAAGAGATACCTGAGCTAGAAGTCTCAAGGTTGGAGAGATCTGAATCGCTGTTAGAAGAAAGGAGAAAGAAGGCTGGATAAGGTCATATTGAAGGAGTCAGTACCATGAATTTCCAGCTTATCCTAGGTAACATGAAATCATAGCAGTTCCTACCTGTAGAGTTGTAGAGTGGTCTTCGTCAGTACTGAGAAGTCCCAGTACAACAAAACCACTCACTATGCTCATACAGGGCAACAGCAAAACTGAAATGCAGGAGACAGAGAGCATTACTTTATTACAGTTGGGAGTTGTCAGGACAGGTGTAGCAGAGAAGTAAGGGTACAAAAAGGCCTGACAGGACTAACAAAAGTGTGATCTGAGTGATAGAAAATGTTTTTTCAGATTGATACACTGGAGAAGTAGGGATCTGGGGACAGGAGGTCTCTGTCATGCTACAGAAGAAATGGGATGAGTAATATATGGATCTAAGTATTTGTCAACGAATTGAAAATGTTGATCAATATGGGGAATCTGTAGATAAACAGATGACAGAGAAGACAGTGTGTGGAAGATGGAACCAGAGAGGGCTCAGGACTCTGTAGCAGAGGTTTATACGTACCGTGGAGCAGCAGCAGTGGCTCAGAAGGGTCACTGGGAAGCAAGAAGAATACTGATGCCATCTGGAGGATTTGAGGAGGAGAGAGTAAAGAGGTCCCACAAGGAAGGACCACAGGATCACGGAGACCAAAAGAAAAAGTTGTTCTGGAGAGGCTTAAGAGAGCCTTGCTGACCACAGGGCTCTTAAAAGGGCTGCAAGGGAGACGCAAGGGGACTGAAGCGAGCAGGAAGCCCACAAGCTCAGAGTCTGTGAATGTTTATTTTCTGCTCAATTATATTCCATTAAATGTATTATTGATTTTTTGACTACTATTACTTACTGCATGGAGTCTTTCCACAAGTTTTTGATCACCAAGGCAATTTTTAGTGTCAAACCAAGAATCAAAGTCCTGTGGAAGGGTGAAAATTCTACAATAAGTACATGCATTTTCTAAAATAAACTCAATACTCTATATATTTGTATACAACCAACGTAGAAATAATCCACTTTAAAAGTACTTTCAAAACATGTCACTGTGATAGCTGTATGTTTTACTTTTATCATCAGTGGGAATACTGCAACTGTTGACAAAATTTTAATGACAATATAAAGGATCACTATCACCTTAGAAAATGTATAGTGGTCTTCACTATATCACACAACATTACATCTAGTTAAGAAGAATAGGATATAAAAATTAAGCCTTAAAATCCCTGAATAAGTCTTTCAAATTTAATGAAAAGGTTGAACATACTACTCTAGATTCAGTCTATCTTATAAGTGTGGTAACAGCGTGCTATAGGCAAAATGACAGAATAATTAGAAAGAATAGAAATACACTATTTCCCAAAATATGCTTACTCTAAAATTTTGGGGCTTTCTTATTCTTTCTTGAGAAAACTAAAACACACAAATGAAGAATCACTAATGAAAAAAGTGTAAATTTTAACCTATTTTCTACACTTTGAAAACAGATGCCTCAGGCCAGCAAGATGGCTCACAGGGTCAGCATAACAACATGAATTTGATCTGAGAACACACATAAAAGTACAAAGAGAAAAGTGACTTGGTCTAGTTATCTTCTCATATCCACACATACACACATTATGCACACACAACAATAATAATAAAGAAGAGTGAAGGAGGGAGGGAGGGAGGGGCAAAGAAGGGAGGGAGAGAGGGAGGATGTGAGCATAAATGATTCTGAACATTAGGAAAATATATTAAGATGTATGATTTGGAGCAGGGATTGGAGATCAGTAGTAAAGTATCAGCTAAGCACCCTGGGTACAACCCTGAGCACCACTACACCTCACACAAATACTCTGTTTTAAACTTACGTCTGCAGAATTAAAGACATCCGGTAATAGAAAGTTAAGTAAAGCCCAGAGTTCATGCAGGTTATTCTGCAAAGGTGTCCCAGTTAGAAGTAAGCGATTAGTGGACTTGAACTCACGAACAATCTCTGAAAGCTTAAAAAAAAAAAAATGTATATACATATCATAGTTACATAAGCATTGTTCTGGTTCTTAGTATGCTCAGCATTCAGTTATATACGTCACTAAACACATCTGTGATACACTAAGCCTTGAAAATTAACTTCCTATGGAAAAATATCCTAGTTCAGGTGGCATTGCACACTAATATCCTAGACATTTTCACATGTGAAAGAATACAAATCATATTTATATCTGAGATCCCTGCCCATCATGAAACATTTTAGTTTCTCCAATGGGGTCTCAGAAAATCAAACTTCTTTCATGGAATCCAAGCTACCACTTTATATAACGAAATCTCCTTCACCAACCATATTCATCTACACGCATAGTTAAGCTCCAGCTCGACCTGGCCACAATTATTCAGCACCAGAATTGAGCTCATTTTCCCTGGTACTATGTATTAACATTTCAAGTTTAAGACCACAAAACAATGACAAAAACATAAAATCAGTAATTTTAGAAAATTCCTGTTTTGATAATGCTCTTAATGAAGCAACTATGCTTTAACATGAGTCCTCTTATCAAGTATTAGTTCCAATGTGAAATTAGTATGCTCCACCTGGTGGTTTTGCTCCAGTTCTGTCCCTGTTTCTCCCAAAGTAGCCCAGTGATCCAAAGATAGGTTCATCATTATAAGTGAGGTTTTTCCTACTGTTGATGAAGTTGAATAGCAACAAATAATTGATACTTTTCAATGTTAACACCAGACTCTAATTCCCACAAGTCAGATAATTCCAGGAAATTCTTTTTTTCTAATCCATAGGAATACACATAATTCCTCAATAAAAAAAATAAGTCAATGCAAATGATATTTGTACACCAAATAGTCTCAGCAATATTAAAATAATGTAGCAAGGCAGAGTTAGGCTGCAACAGGAGAGATTGCAAATAATTACCTAATTTGCATTAAAATCGATGCTCAACTTTTATTGGTCCTTTACTCAATAATTTAGCCTTTATGGGCACTTTAAAAATGATTATCATTCACATTCTGTGAATAAAGCCACAATCTTCTAGTGCTTTGTTTTTATTTTAAACACAGAAAGTGAACAAAGGAGCCTACAAAGTAAATGAACACTTGAATAAAGATATTAAGAACTTACCTTAGATTTTTCATTTTTTATTCTGTGAGCTTCATCAATGACTAAGTATCTCCAATGAAACTTTTTAAACACAGATTTTTCTTTAATTACCATCTCATAAGAAGTCACACAAACATCCCACTCTCCTGGCATCATTTCATCACGAATAAAAGCAGCCTAATACAAAATAAAGTGTTCTACATTACATTATGTTGACAAGGTGATCACCAAAGTAAACGGTCTGGAGAATATTAAGAGTTGTATGGGACATCACAGAGCACATTTTATCTTGTTCATTTGAGAGATAGAAAAATTAGAGCCCAAAATAACTTTGTGGTCAATAATCTGGCTATGCTGAGAACATATTTATCAACAAAAGAAAAGCAAAAGCTCACACGTTATATGAACCAGATCACTTCATATCATGAGAGGTCCAAAAGGACATGGATGAAATAACTGAACACCTTAGTGTTACAAAGATTCAAGCACTACTAACATAATCTAATTTACCGAACAAAAGTACTTAACATATAGTAACAGTTCCCACCTTTGGCAACATCTTATAAATTCTGTCATTTCCCAGTAGAAAAGAATTGTGTAATTTAGTAAGGAGTCCCAGAAGCTCCTTAATATTTTTGTGAAGTCCCAAATGTTATTATAAGGCTACAGATATGGTTTCATAAAGGGACTCTTCTCTACGTAGTAAAGAAAGCAGTAAAAACAGTGACACTACAACAATTTTTAAATATTCACAGGCAGTGACCAACATGGTAGCCAGCTTGACTGAAAGCATCTTTAACTAGTACAAACTTCATTCCAGATGTTATAGGCCAAAGTAAAATGACAAAGTGTTAAATGAAGCAGAAAAAAAAAATCTATGTAAAAAGGAATGATTTGGTACTGTAACTTCAGAGTTACAGTGCCTAAATCAAAATCAATGGGTTATGGCAAAGTCTCTACTTCTTAATTCATAAATGTGCACCAAACACATTTTTGATTCATTCAACAATATTTACAGCCGGGCGGTGGTGGCACACGCCTTTAATCCCAGCACTCGGGAGGCAGAGCCAGGCGGATCTCTGTGAGTTCGAGGCCAGCCTGAGCTACCAAGTGAGTTCCAGGAAAGGCGCAAAGCTACACAGAGAAACCCTGTCTCGGGGAAAAAAAAAAAAAAACAATATTTACAAGTGTTCAGTATGTATTAAAAGGTTTCCTAGACTAACACAGAGGACAGGAAAATAGCTTTGTAGCCACCTCAGTCATATGCTGAGAAGCTGTCACATTTTAAAAGGCAATTAAAATATTAGAACATTGGTGGGGGCAGGCTGAATACCAGATCTCATTGATTTCTACTAACACCTTATCCTTGTTTCATTGACTGAAAGATTCCATTTCATGGTTTCTCAAGAGTTCCATTGAATTGGGATTTATTTTTATTTAGCTTAACTGGCGTTTAGAACTTATGAAATTATTGAGCAGATTCAGACTTAGATATTTTGATAAAATATTGAAAGCCACATGACCCAAAAGCTCTCCTTTTGCTAGTATTAAAATAATGCACATTGAAACTCATTCATAACTTCACAATCAGTAGTGATGTTGGAATTAGGACCATATCTGTTTCCATGTCCACTAGATATGGATTCCTCTATGATAGACAAAGAAAAGGCAATAGACTTCAAGATGACTTTATATCAGTCAGGATCAAGAGCATCTCTCTTTGTATAGACAGGATCAAGGATATCTCTAACAACTTCACAATTCAAATGCCTTTACAGAAATTAAATTTTTCATTATTAAATATTGGCCTCCTAAGTTATTTACAGAAAGCCACAAAAATAGGAGGGTCAACACATGTATCCCATATGATTTCCAAGGTTCAAATGGGTCTACAAATGATCATCTGGAATTTTAGATACATCAACATCAATCTCTAAGAACTGAATTTAGCACATTAATTACTTATGTGATTGATAATTCCTAGTTTTGAAAATTTTAATGATGAACCATAATAAACTGCATTTAACTTGTGACCCAACATATGGATAGATGTTTGAGTGTGTGTATCCAAAAAGCAACTTAAACAATTTATTAAAGCAACACTTTTGTTTGCCGTGGTATGAAACTCTGCTTGCTTGCTCTGCTATTCCCTCCTGGTGTTTTAAAAATTGTTGACACTATCAACTAAGATGAAACCACAACCTATTCATGGATGATGACTCACAATCTGTAAAATACTGACTTTATAGACTGGCTAATAGACTAAGAGATTGTTCAAGTTAGCACAATCCCAGCCTCCCAAGAGGCAGAGAAGTTATAATTAAAGTACCCCCCCATCTCTTTAAAACTCCCAGTGGTATTTCATGAAACATTTAGATTCTATGTATCATATTAAAAGCCATTGATTTATATTTTTATATACTGGGCATGGTGGCTCACAGTTTTAATCTCAGCACTCTGGAGGCTGAGGTAGGTGGAGGTGAATTTGAGGCCAGCCTGGTCTACATAGTGAATTCCAGGCCAGCCAGGCCTCAATAGTGAGAGCCTATCTCAAAAAAAATACAATTTTACTATTGTACTGTGAAAATCCAAGCCTGTATGTTGCTCTTTTACTTATAATCTTCAAGAAATAATTTTAATAAAGTATCAATATCTTAGAAATGCAATTTTGTAAGCAATAGTACTACATTAAGTAATAGCAATAATCCAGAAGAGTTCTAAGTGACCAGTTTGCTATGGAGAAATAGTAGATTTAGGGAGGAATCAACCTTGTGATTCTAAATTTATGAACTCAGTATTTCAATATTTA
The DNA here is from genome assembly GCF_949786415.1 of Peromyscus eremicus. Classification (NCBI taxonomy): domain Eukaryota; kingdom Metazoa; phylum Chordata; class Mammalia; order Rodentia; family Cricetidae; genus Peromyscus; species Peromyscus eremicus. Next base: position 108,751,325 of record NC_081439.1, read on the forward strand.
AATTATTTATAAGTTAAATTTAAATAAATTGAAGTAAATTTTCTTCAAGCAAAATGATAATGATAAAATTACATAATTCATTATGGTACTGTTCCACTGAGAGTGTCTCTTGACAATCCATCTAATCTAAATATGTAAAATAGTATAAACTTTTCTTTTAAACTGTGTTCTCTGGGGGCAAAATAAAGACAAAGTTCAGTAATATGCTTTCTAAGCAAATTATTCTTTTTGTGTTTTTTGCATAATTTATTACTTTTTGATTGATTCTACAGTCCTAAAATAATTATAGCTTACTAATCGGACAAATAGCTAATTTAAATAACCTCTCCCTCCCCTGCCAAAATCCAAATGTCTGGTATTATCTGAGAATATATACAGACATGTTACAAAGTCTTGATTAAACAGAGAATGGTAAGGTTCTCTGCAGCCACAGAAAATTTCTGTGTGTGGATGAGTGTGTGAATGCACCAAGCAAGCCAAAACTTCAGCAAGATTTAATTCATTCCAATTCCTGCCTCCAAAACAGCACAAATGATGGGGCTGCTAATAGTACATACTATCTAAAAATAAACACGGTTCACAAGTGTGGAAACTAAATAAGTTAATATGTGCACAATTCAACAGAACCTAGCTCAAAGTCAGTACAACCAGAGTGTTATTTAGTAGCTGACTTAAGTGTCTTTAACAGACATATTATGCAACTGCTGTCTAGAAATGGTATTCTTGACAGCCTTTTGAAAGCTGTTTCTCAACTTACTCTTACATCTTTGTCTCCAACAAAACAAATAACACGGAGAGATGGAACCCATCGTTTAAATTCATTCATCCAGTTGTGTAACGTAGACTTTGGAACTAAAACCATGTGGGGTCCAGGAATGTTTCTGTAGTGCTTCAGGTAACCAAGCAAAGCAATGGTTTGTAAAGTCTTCCCAAGACCCTGCATTATCGTCACAAGGGGAAAGACACACAAATACACTTTGTTAATGAAATCATTTCTTAGAAACTACATTCAAAAAATAGTCGCCAACTACCTTGCATTGGGAATTAGGTTTCCACCAACGAAAAGTAAGAAGGGAATTTTTTTTTTTAAGAAGAAAGACAGAAAACCATTTCAATTCAGTATTTGTCATGAGTGGGGAGGAAAAGAACCAACAATCTGTAGTCAAATTATTGTGCAATAAATTACCTTTCCATTTGGGATATGTTGACTCTATTTAGGAGCAAGTAAACTGATGACGTAATCTCTTCTAGTAGGTGCAAAACTAGGAATTTTGAGGTGTATGTTTCACAAAAAAAGACTTCTCTCTAGAACCTGCTGAGATAGTGACCTTCCTTTCGTATTGTCCCCAAAATAACTCCAGCCCAGGTATTAAATATTCAGACTGTGCATCTCAAGAGGCTCACAGCTGTCTACTTACACCTCACACCCTTAATGACCTTAGGAATCAAAAAGGAACAGAGCACTGCAGTGAGAAAAGACCTTAGAGATCACCTAGCACAGTGTGCTTTTTAAAGTTATATATCAAACACCCGTGAACCTGCCATCTAGCCCATGGGAAAGGTAACTATGCAGTATGCTGTCCAGCCTTTTCAAGTCAGCTTTTTAAAACAAGAGTTGGGGTGTGGCTCAGTGGGGAGCCCCTGCTTAGTATGAAGTCCTGGGTTTGATCCCAGCCTCATGAGTAAAAGTAAACACTAAATAATTAAGCAGCTTGTTGCCTTTATCTCTAAGCAAAGCACAGAACTTCACTCTATAAATCTAAGCTAAATGTCACTTCTATGGGCTATATCTTATCTGGCAAGTCACTTAAGATGGATTGTTATGGACAATATCCACCAAAACCTTAAAATGTTTAAGAAAATAATGCCACTTCCAGGAGCCCTATAAGAAAAATCTGAGAGGAACAGAAAAACTAAGAACAAGATTGTCACAGAGGCTCTATTTCTACTGCACAGCTAACAATCCAAAGGGCAGCAGCAGAGAAGAGTAGGCAGAAACAATGGTACCTCCTGAAGACAATTAGACAGTAAAAACTTACTTTGACAAAATGTTTTAATGATATGAAAAATACATATGAATGTGAAGAAGTCAGAATGCCAAATTATACATACAATATGATCTCAACTATACATCTAGAAAAAAAAACAGTTTAAAAAGAAACATGCCAAAATGTCAACTCTAGTTATTTCTCAATGGCAGAATTACTATTACTTGATTACTTAATTTTTAAAAATATTTTTTATTTTCTAAATTGCGTATATTCTCAAAAATGTCTTCCTCTCTTTTGTTAATTAAAACAAGTTGAACATGAGGGTGTACACTTGTAATCTCAGCTACTAGGGAAATGGAAGCAGGAGAATCACAAGTTCAAAACTTGATCCACATAATGGGACCTTATCTCAAAACAAAACATATAAAAGGGATTGGATTGGTGTGTAACATGGTGATAGACTGCTTGCCTAGTACACACAAGGCCCTAGGTCTAAGTTCCAGTACTGGAAAGGAAAAGGAAAAATAAATTTAAAAAGACAATAAAATATAAGACAGAATTAAAACAAATCTGGCATCAGCAGAATCTTAAAGGATCTTTACATCATTTGTCTTAAACAGATTGTAGCCAAGAAATTCTTAGGCTGAACAATCCTGGTCCTTCTGGTGAGAGACAAACCAAGGCCCTCTCCCTCTGAACTGAATATGGCCCTCAACAGAATAATGTAAATGTAAGGAGCTACTGACCCTTCCTTAAAAAAAATTATGCTCTGCCACACAACTAATAGCTGCTTAGCCAATGATGAGTGCCTATGGAACTGACTAAATGTCATAAAATGCATTTCGTCACTTGGCCTTCTGGGGAGTAATGATTGAAAACATGGCTCCTGAGTCTTATAAATACTATATTATTGGGTTACATAGGTCTATAACTCTCTCTGTCATCTCTTTAATTTTATTAATTTTATCTTAAAATACAAATCTGAGCCTTCATATAATCCCCTCATCTACTCAATTAGCATCTTGTATGATCTTACTTTTTCTTCAGTTATTTTACATGCATGAACCTTGATTCATTGGCTTATCAAAAGACTGCCACTTGACACTCTACTCTTATGGAGACTCCACAATGAAGCTGAACATCGTGGCTATGCCTATAATCCCAACACTCAGAAGGCTAAGGCAAAAGAATTGAAACCCATTAGTCTGTGGCCATATAATAGTGGCCTATCATAGTGAGTTACAGGACAGCATTCATTCATGTATGAATTCCTTCATTTGTTCATTTACTTATTGCTTCATTTATATATCCTACCTCGTTCCCAAGAAGATGCCAGGTTGCCTAATATAAAACATGGAACATAAATTAATGGCAAACAGAAATGAAAAGTTATCGAGGAAAATTATACTAGAAGGTAAAGCATAAGAAAAGAAAAAGAAATAAACCACTAAGGGCAGACCTTAAAGGGTGAAGAGATGCTCCTTTTGACATTGCCCTTTTCTCTGGGCTTCCTAGAAGCCAAAGTGCAAGCAAAAGCAAAAGCAAAAAGAGGTGTTGTACCACATCAGGAAATCTCCGTTGATCTTTGTGCTGTGCAAAGGGCTATATTCTAGAGGTTATTTGAACAGTTGTAGACTACAAACATTCTTTTGCAGGCTGGAGACATAGTTCAGAGGTTAAGAGCACTTGTTGCTCCGACAGAGGACCTGGGTTTCATTCCTGTCCCTCATGTGGTGGCTCACAACCATCCATAACTCCAGTTCCAGGGGATCCTATGCCTCTTCTCACCTCCCCGGGCACTGCAAACACATGGTGCACATACAGGCAGGCATACTTCATACACATAAAGTAAAATAAATAACTCTAAAAGGTAAATCATTTTGCCACTAAATGTAGTTTCTAGACATAGGGTTTGAGCGAACTCTGGCACAGGTGGTTCAAATTTACATTAAAAACTTGTAGTAACTCAGAACATACTTTAAATACCAGCACCTTACCATTTCATCAGCTAAAATACCATTGACTCCATTTTCATACAAAGAGATCAACCAGTTTAGTCCTCGAATCTGATAATCTCTCAGGGGTCCTCCTTTCACATCTGGAAAAAGAAATGAAGAATCTCTCATACTTCCGCTAGTATACTCAAGGAAATTTGTTTTTCTCAAACTGAACTGTAAAAGCAACATGATTGTGATAAAGTACTCACAGGAAGGTGAAACCTCAAATCTAACACACACATTAGATGTTTTCCTACTCTCTGACAGCAGTTCTTCATCTTCTTCTTGTTCTGTGCGCCTGTGGCGATAGCTAAAGTGAAAAGAAAAAAAAAAAACAACCTTTCACACTCAACGTCAATGCTGAGGCACCAAGTTAGGTTTGTTAACATCTTTTATGAAAAAGGAATGTGTTATCTACTGTCTGGCATAGAATGTGCAAGAAGCAGTCTGCATTTTTAACTAATTAAGTTCTGGTAAGGAAAAAGCAAATATTGTTGTCTCCAAGACATATTTATATTTCCAACAATCATATTTATGAACAGTTATACTGAGCAAATGGAATGAGACAGGGGAGGCAGAAAGGGAGGGGAAGCAAGCCGAGAGAAGGATGCATACTCTCCAGCAGAAATCAAGCTCTGCTTGTCATCTTTCTTTACTCGAGGACGTCCCAGTTTCATGGTGAGAGGAGATGTTGGAGACTTCTGTGCTGAAGGTTGAATAAAATGTGCAAAAAGTTCTGTCTGCTTCAGTAAAAACTCAAATCTCTTTGCTCGGTCTGCTTTCTAATTTACAAAAGGAGAGGAAAAAGAAAGAGATACTTTTTATACTCATGCAAGGTTATTTAGCAAACATTCCACTTAATTTATGCAATATCCTCAGTGCTTTTAACATACTAATCTACCAAATTCCCTTCAGAAATCCATGAGGTAGTCACTAGTGTCATATCCATTTTACAGTTGATAAAATGGAGGCACAGAATGGGCAAGGAACATTCCCAAGCTTCCACAGCTTGTAAGTAACCAAATTTCAAAATGCTGTTTCCAATAGTTTGAACAGAAGAAAAATGACCTGAAAGATTTATTAAATGCTCCCCAAATAATTATACTCTTGGGATTGGAGGTGTAATGCAGTTGTAGAGCATGTGCCAAGGCCGAGAGTTTAATTCCCAGTGCCCAATATGACAAAAAAGGATCAAAAATCAAAATTGGAGAATATTATTCATTCATCTTTCTAAAATATTATTCTCTTTTCCTTAACAATAGAAAATTAAATATGTTATTATGTCCTAAACATAGAAACACATATAAATTGGGACCAGGTGTGGCATACACATTTAATTCCAGCACTCAGAAGGCAGAGACAGGAGGATTTCTATGAGATCAAAGTCATACTGGTCCACATAGTAAGCTTCAGTACAACCAGGATTACACAGAGAGACTTTTTCTCAAAAAAATAAAAATAAAAATAAATAAATAAATAAATAACACATATAAGTTGTGATACAAATATACTATAAACTTAACTTCAAGGATTACGAAGCTGCACCTAGAAATAACTGAAATCTAAGAATACAAATATCAGCTGTTCTAAAAAATATTTTCAATGTCATGGTACAATAATGCAATGAACATTGCTTTGAATTATGGTGATCTGGAAAATTATATTTTATGCTATTAGTATATAAGGTTTCTACCCAAAGGAATAGAACTCAGAGAAAAAAATATAGGCACACACATATGTGATGCAGTTAATCTATATTAAGTACCAAATGTTGATCTGTAGTCTAAAATTTCAATAAGCTCTAAAGCATTATATACAACTTGTACCATCAAAATAAATGGGTTATCTTATTTTATTTATTATCATTTTTAGATGCCTGTTTGTCTTCTAACAAGAGAGAAAAAAAGGGGTATGGGTTTGGATGGGAGGCGAGTTGGGGATAATCTAAGAAATAAGGGGAAGGGAAAACTTATTCAGAATATAGTAAAAAAAACTATTTTCAATAAAAAAAATTAGGAAAAACTTAAAAAAATAAACATGTTCACTACAAAACCTTAAAAGATCAAAAGACTTATACCTCATCCTAGGTAAAGGAAGAAATGAAGTTAATTTTTTTTAGTCGCTTTCTGACCATTCAGCAGAGAATAATTGATTAATGGTGAAAAATTAATAACAACAACTAGAAACTTACAGGAACATTCATTAGCACAGATACAAGACTTAGAAAAAAAATACATTCAGATGACGAGCTGGAAGGAGGCCAAAGGTTTTCCACTTCATGTTATCCTCTCTGGAATGTTGTTTTTAGAACTGTTAAAACATTAACTGTCTCCTTAGATGTGGTCTTAAACATCAAGGCACAGACTCTTGTAAAATAGCTATCAGCAACTAAAACATGTATTTCCTCTCTCCTTATATTTAAAACTGCAAAAATAGTCCTTCAGGGGGAAAAAAATCAGTTCCAACTACCTGTCCAGTTCTCAGTGACTGAAAATTAAACAAATCATAAAGCAATATATGGTGCTCAACTAAGATTACACTACTTAAGTATGTAATACTTTCATGCATTGGGCAAAGAAACCTGAATATGCCTCAAAAGATTATATTACCATACTACATATTTCCTTAATGTTAGCATTCATTTATATACAATTAAGAAGGCTAAATAATGATCTGGCATCATGACTGCATTTCGTTCAAGGTACAAAGGCATAAAGATACCGCCACTGATACCTTCATCACTGAGTACACAAAATATTTTTGCCTTACATCATCTTAGTATTGGTTAAAGAACACTGAGCAAAAGTGAGACATAGCTTCTCATCTCAACTATTCCACATAGTTTCCATGATCCTTAATTTTCTCCTTTGAAAATGACATTAATTTATGCAATAAAAAGTAATTGTTGGCTCAGTGGTTAAAGTGCTTGTCACAACAGTATAACATCCTGAGTTCAGATCCCTAGCGCCACATAAAATGTCAGGTACAACAGCACACACCTTATACTCCCAGCATTGACAGGAAGGAGGGGTGGATCTCTAGAACTCACTGGCCATTCAGCTTCACCAAATTTGTGAGCTCTTTGTTAAGCCAGTGGGGAAAAAAATCAAGTAAGATGGAAAGTGATTAAGGAAGAAACCCACTCAAACCCTTCCTCAGGTTAAGGAAGCCAGAATTTAAAAAAATAATAATAAGGTAGGCAGTGATTGAGGAAGACAACTGACATCCACTTCTGGCCTACACAGACACACACACACACGCACGTACATACATACATACACATACATATACACACACACTTGTGACAATTGAATGTATTAAATTACATTTGTACTCTGAAATCTGACTATGTGTCATAAACAGTCAAATCTATAACCTGACCTGTCTACAAACAAACAAACAAACAAACAAACAAACAAGAGAATCACAATGTTCACTACCTTACCAAGGGTATATTTACCATTTTCTCTTCATATTCTGGGTCCATTTCCTTTTCAGATTTGGAAGCTTTAGCAGCAAGTTTGAGTTGAAATGGAGAAGTGATTTTCTAGAATTGCAAAGGAAATAAATATCAGCCAACTGCAAAGCAAGGTTTTTAAGCTGGTCAATGTTCTCCCTTAAAGAAAGCCAAAGTAATTAAATAACTTGATAAATAAATCACTGAGGGACATGCACGGAGCAATGATGAGAACATGTTATAAAGCAGGGCTTATGATTAATCCAGTTCTGTGCACCTGAGGTCCAATAAAAAAAAACCTGAAATATCAGAGAGATGGCATTAATTAGAATAAAAACCAAAAATAAAACACTAAGCCCTTTTGTCTATTTTTAATTAAAGCAGAAGAAATGTGCAACTATAAAATAGCAGACTTAGAAATCCTGAACAGGCCAATGCTCAACCACAACCCAAAGAATTCAAGAAATGTAAATAATAACCCTCCCAAACACTTCTTTATGTACTGGAAACCAGCCAGACTTTCAGAAGAAAAGACTCTGGCTTCTGTTCCTGAAACGACACTTTTGAAATTTGTTTTCCTAGACTAATTAAAGCATGTACATTTTTATGCAGTGTGACATGATCTCATACACTTAAAATAATCCAATAGTACAGCTTGAAACTGGTCACTTTATTTCCTCTGGAAAGAAAACTATTCTATTCATGTTACAAAAACATTTTATACAAGTGATTCGTCAGAGCTATTCTCTATTAACTGTTGATGTTTTTAAAGCTGTAATTTAGTGAACACTAGCATCAATTAGTAACGAGAAGTCTAAAATAACTTGCCAATACATGGTTAACGTCTTACATAAAAACAAGCCTATTGATTTAAATATCAGAACATACATAGAGTAAATATCCTTCTCTGGGAGGAATCAAGAGATAAAATAACAAAACAAGAATCTATTCACTAAGATCAACACCAAGAATATTTGAATTTGAACACAGACTTTGCAGAAATTAAAGCACAAATCTTTTCTGTGAAAACAAAAGAAATGAGGTCACTTATCACAGCTTTTGTCAACCTGTCTCTGAAATCTTCCATAATAATTCAGCACCAGAATAGGACCTTAAACAAGAAAACAAAATGCCTCCGATAATTAATGACTGTCTTCCAACATTTGCCAAAAGTTTTATTTTGAGGAAATTCAAACAAAGAATATGGAACTTGACCTTGGTCAGAGTCATACTGTGGAGCACTGATCGCATAACAACTATGTTGATTTATAGCATCTCAGGTATAGTGATCTGATCAACTGTGTCTTGAATGTAATTCTGGACGGATTGGAATAGAAGCTGAGAAAAACACTTTGAAGAACATACTTTCAACATGTCACATATGCTGGGAGTCATGGCTCACACTTTCAACCCAGCATTCAGGAGGCAGAGGCAGACAGAACTCTGAATTTGAGGCCAGCCTGGTCTACAGAGTGAGTTCTAGGAAAGTCAGGGATACACAGAGAAACCCTGTTTCAGAAAAAATAAGTCACATATACTACAAGTCTCATTTTCAAAGCAACAAAATCTTAGATATCAAAACATACATAAAATACATGAGTAAATAAATCTTTAAAAAAATCACACTTTCATCTTAAAAGGTTAATGAGGTGGAGTTTTCAAGTTTTAAAACACTAACAATTACCTCATCAAATATATATATATATATATATATATATATATATGATAAATATTTATGGAAATAAACTTCACTATCAGAAGATTAGATCTCAGAAAAAAAATTTATTCATTACTTCTGTGCTTAAAAATCTAATCACACACTACTTGAATCCCTCATCCTGAGCAGTACTATTAAAAGATATGGGTAATCACTTCATTGATACTACTATCCACAACAAATTTTTTAATTTTCTCAAGAACCATAAGGCAAAAAAAAATACTCCTATGTAGGCTAACTGTCACAATCAGTTCACTAATAGCTCTACCCAATTCTATCTCATTTGATAGTCCAGCTTTGCACACCCAAGGGAATGAAAGCATTACTAAATGACATAGTAACGACTACTAAAACAAGGTGTTATCATGACACCAGGAAGAGATGGCAGAACTCCATAACTGACATCCTGTTCTCTGTATTATCATCCTTTATCCTTGGGCTGAGCATCACTGATATTTTTTATTTTACAGAGGCTTTAAACGATCATATGCCTTTGTTATATCTACGTCCTGTATGATAGATACATTCTTTCTGATGAAAGTAGATGAGCTCTTTTAAAAGTGAAAGTAAATACCCTGCTATTGAGGAGACAAGAATTATTAGAAGCAGAAATAATGAGAAGCTATTATTACTTTTTAAAAAAAAAAGTCTGAGAAATGGTTATTTAGAGGAAACAACCTGCTTAATGTCAACAGGCTTTGTATCACTGTCAAAGTATACTAACCAATGACTACAAGGGAAGGATAAATGTGTACTTCTTACAGATTCAAGGTAGTTCAAAAGTGTGTGTGTGTGTGTGTGTGTGTGTGTGTGTGTGTGTGTGTGTGTGTTTCTATACATTTGTTTGGATGTACGCACATAGGAGTGTGAAGATTCCATGCATCAAGTGTAGGGGACAAAAGAGAGCATCAAGCGTCCTCCTCTATTGCTTTCTACATTGTCCTCTGAGGCAGTGTCTCTCCCTCGACCACGGGCTGCCATTTTCCCACTAGACTCAGAGCCACCAAGCCCCAGCAATCCTCCTAGTTCTGTCATGCTCAAAAATGAGGCTGTCAGGTGTGTGCAGGCCTAGTGTGTTACCTGGTTGGTGGAACCCAAATTCTAGTTCTCATGATTGTATGTCAAGGGCTCTTAACCTTGTCTCCCATCCCATCCCAAACTAAGCTTTTAAGGACAACTGAAAATTGAAAAAAAAAAAAAAAAAGATTGACCAAAATAGGAAACGTTGGAGACCCAGGAAGTGCAGCTTCTATCCTGAGTGGACAAATGAGGTTCCAAGTATATAGAGTTCCTGAACATACAGCAATACACTTCCTGTTTGTTAAATATATTTTTTGTTGATCCCCAGTCTTTTCACAATAGAAATCCAAAAACTTATACAATTTCAAAATTCAACATTGACTACCTTGCCAAAGAAGAAGGAGAAGAATTATTTAGCACTTACATTTGTCCAGTCCAGGGAATAAAAGGCACTACATACATTTCTGAATTTCTCAACCAATTAATACTGATAATTGATATTTGGCCCAGCTTTAATCATCAATGTTGTCTTACCGATCCAAGTATCAAACACATCTTACATCCAGTGTCTTCCATGGTTTTCACGTAGCATTACAGTTGTCTTCTGTTTAGTCAACTTTGGAACAGTTAACTATGTGACTTAAGCAACTGCTGGATTTAGCACCACTCTTCTAATACAAAGCAAAGGGTGTGAATTTCCTCCCAAAGCTGTCCATTTAGTCATATAGCATTGTATAATGATTCATACAAACCCACTTGAGAGCTCTAAAGCATAATTGCAATTACCCACCATTTTTAAAATCATCATGTGTGTCGTAAACGGAAAAAAAATCCACCTATAAACGATCTGTTCTGCAATTTTATTAGACATCAAAACTTCTTACACTCCATCCTATCCTTTAATATCAATTTTCAAAGCATTGTATAGTTTTACTTGCATATTAATGTGAATTAATACCTACTTCCTGGATTTGTCTGTAATGGGTGTGACAGTGATTCCTTCTTATGTATCAGGAGTAGTTCATCCTACAGACTATGACTTTACAACATTGACAAAAAATTGCCTGTTTCAAGGAGTGAATGGTGCCCCAGTAGGCAAGGGAAGTGAAAGGCTAGAAGACCAGAGACCAGATGTGGGAGGGGGCGAGGGGGGGCATCATCTGGGTGGCCTGGAGTGAAACACTATACCATCGGGGCAGGGCAGGAGAGGGTGAGGGTGAGGGTGCAAAGATTGGACATTTTCCTAAGACAGCATGCATGGTTCCTCAGTGTGAGGATTATAAGGTAAACCGCGGAGAGGTTTTTTTCTTGACATGACAACCCCTCCTCACCATGAGGCGGGGATCAAAGGAACAAGGAAGATTTTTTTTTTTCTGTAATCCCAAAGACAGACGCTGCCAATCAAAGCAAGCATTATCTTCCAACCATTCTTCCTCTTCCCCGTCTTGCTCCCCCTATCACCAGCACCTTGAAATTTAAATTACAAAAATAAGCCCCAGTCAAACCCCCTTCAGCGGTGGTGGGACTGAAGGGCCCAGATTTCCCAGGCAGAGGCCCACGGGAAGAGGGGGGTAGGAGAATAAGCAAGGAAAAGGAGAGGCGGAGGCTTTTTCCTGCACGGCCCCATCCCCCATACCGTTCCCCCAGTTCCGGGAAGGTAGGGGGGCCCGGGGCTAGAAGAGACTTGGGGCTCCCGATCGGACACCCCGCCACCCTGCCGCGCCCTCGCCCTGCCCCGCCCCCGCCCAGCAGGCGGCCGGCAGGAAAGGGGGAGGGGAGGGAATGCTAGCTGGTTCTGCCGCCCCGCTGCCCCCATCCCTGCAGTGATCGCGGGTACCTGTCGGCGCCAAAAGGTCAGGATTTGGGCCCCTATGAGGGGCCAGGCACAGGATGTGACCAGCACACACGGAGCGCGCGCACACACCCCTTTCCTATTTACCTCCTTCTTCTTCTCGCCCTTCTCAGTGGCCGTGGTGGCTTCCGTGGCGGCGGCAGCCGCTCCCTCCTCCTTAAAGGTGGACGGCCCGGGCTGCTCATCCTCTATGACCACGATTGTGGCTCTGGTATCCGAGGCTGCCACGGTGGCTGCCTCTGTGGCCGTGTCCGGCTCCATGGCGTTGGAGCGGGAAAGATGAGGGGGGACGAGGAAGGGGAGAAGGGAGGCTCCTGGGCGGCAACAGTGGCTGCACTTGGAAGAGCTAGATAGAGCAGGGGTAGGGAATACTAGCTTCCAACCCCTTCGCTCGCCCCCCACCTTCTTTAAATAACCCTCAACCCTGCCTGCCCCACTTCCGTCCACCCACCCTACGTCATGGCCTCCCCCCTATCACCCTCCCCCCTCCACCCCCCCTCACCAATCGCGAGACTCCCCCTCCCCATCCAGAGCCCGGGCTGGTCCCACACGACCAACTGTTGCCTGAATGTGGGGTGAACTCAGGGGTGGAGGACGAAACACACACAGCTCACGGCTCCTTAAAAATTCTACTTCTCCATATGCCCCCAACAGAGAGCTGAGTTCCCCCTCACAGATGTGTGCAGAAGAAATTCTCTTTCCCTCAAATCTGCTCTACCTATTCTGCACCTCTGTGCCTCGGGGTGTTCTTCCCTTCTTGCACAAAGAACTCCTCTGCTTATGAGCGTACTATATAAGGTCTTTTTCAGTATACAGTTTTTCTCCCTCTGGGGATTGCCCTTTTGCAGGCTTCTGGAGGAATTAGATTGACAGTATACACTCACCTTCAGAAACTCTGCTGAAAAAGAACTTGACTCACTTGATGACAAATATTCCCTTAGAAGGCAAAACCTGACTCAGATTTTAGGAATATGTGTTCTGCTTTCCACTCTGGTTTTCTCAGATGGCCAATACTCAGGAGTCCTTCTTTTGACTGCACCACTGAATTTTAAAATTCAAAGGGGACAATGCCAAAGTCTTCCAGAAAACCTAGGGCAAGTTGTGATAGGTTATCTAATATTGGTCATTGAATTAAACAATTATGACTTTTTTTTGCTTATGATCTGTCCATATCCTTGTTATTAATCAATGATCGCTGAATGAATTTTGTGAAAGGGGCAAGTGTGTATACACACAACTATTAATTATTGCTTCTATGTCCCCTCATTATTTACCGACAATGGAAAGATTGATAGCCTACCCTTTAAAGTTCAGGCATTAGAGATGACAGACAACAAGACATGTAAGAAACAGTATACCAAACAATCACAAAGCATACTGTTTCCAAAATGAAGCAACTGTTTTCCAAATTAATTGTCACATGGTTAACTTCCATCAGCATACCTTCCTAAACAACCCATCTAAAATAAAGTGTGGTTTGTGTAAATAGTGCCATAGCAGTCAGGTGACCCCAAATAATACTATTACTGGTTACCCACACCTTAGTGTGAATGGATGTGGATGTAAGATCCTGTCCCTAAACTAGGTCTTGTTTCTCTGTCTCTCCCACTGTGTGTGTGTTTCTCTCTGTCTTTGTCTCTGTCTCTCTCTCTGTCTCTCTGTCTCTGTCTCTCTGTCTCTGTCTCTGTCTCTGTGTGTGTGTGTGTGTGTGTGTGTGTGTGTGTGTGTTTCTCTGCGCCTCTTTCTCTCTTTCCCTCTTACCCTTCCTTTCTCACACCTATCTCTTTTGAGGGAGGGTCTTGCTCTGTAGCTCAAGCTGACCTTTAACTTTGCAGCAATTCTCTTGCTTCAACCTCTCAATCCCTAGGATTACAGGCATAAGCAACCATGCTCCATTCCATGGTCTAATTTTAAACACAGGAAAAGAGGCAGAGAAGAAGCTAGTGACTGAATGGGTGTGCCAAAGAAAGGGAAGAAGAATCTAATGATAGCATCTTCTCATTTACCTTCATTATGTGCGGATCCTTCCACCCAAGTCCACTGTTCATGTTTCTTACTGAAGTACAGACATGCACTACCCAATGGACATGGTGTGTCTCAGTATAAAAACAGCTGATATTCCTGAAGCATCAGATTTCATTAAAGGAGAAGAGAATTAATGGACTAACTGACCACTAAAATATGAATTTTCTATTAAAATATACAGATACATTAAGGAATGTGAATTCTTACCCCCTTCCCCACTGCCGGTACAATCTCCTCAATCAATCAATAAGGTCCCTTGGTGGACAAATTACAGAAGACCTGAAAGGGGGAAGTAAGATATATATATATACATACTTGCCAAACAGAGGAAGTAGAGGATTTTTCTCTTTTTTCTCTCTCTCTTTTCATTCAAACTGCAACTGAGAAAAAAAATAGAATCCCCCCTTTTTGCTGCCTGCAGCTTGTAGTAACAGTAGAAAGGCCCAAGAAATATTTGCTGTGTCCCTGCTTTTAAGGTACCATATTGCTTATTACTACCATCCAATGTTCTGGTACACCATGTATTAAAGGCACTTTCATCGGGACATTTTTTTCTGTCTAAATATGTATTCCACATTCCAAGGGAAGAACTTGGGAATTGATTTGGGGTTGAGAGATAGAACGTATTTGTACTTTGGCAATTTCTCACATATGTATAAGGTGATCCTTCCTTTTAAAGACTGTGTGGCTAAAAGTGCATTCAAGTATACAAATTTGGCTGGAAGGTCGATGCTTAGTAAATAGACTTTGCCACAGGATTCGTGTAAATATTGGCCTTTGGCTTATGGCAACAGCTGGTGTTTACAGAGCGTGTACCCTCCTATTTGTGAATCTGCCTAGAATTCATGACCTGTAGACTTTGTTCAAGTCCCCTCACTTACGATTCTCTGCTCTATCAGCTTCGACTCCACCCTAATGTGAATGTGTCTTCTGAAATGGTCTTTAATTGCACTACTCCATTGGGGTTGGAAAACAAGGCAAATGTTTATAAAAATGGAAGCCATGTGAATGTAGGACTCTCAATGAATTTCACCTCCTGTGCTAAATGTCTATTTTGGCCTATTTGAACATTGTAGAAGTTGTGCAGTTGTTGCCTCAACAGAGTGATACTTGTCCAGTAACTACCAGAATGCATGATCACACATGTTACTCAACTGTTTAACTAAGTCCCTAAAGGCCACTTCAAGGGCCTGGTGTTCCTTCTCTTATCCTGTATCTGAAATTTGTCATGGGACCCACATGGTGGCTTCAAACCACATCATTATTTTTAGAAGCTAGTACACAGAATTCTCATCATAGTATCTTGGTTGCAACTATGATACCAGTCTGCTTGAGCCAACAGTCTTTCTCATATATTTTTTTTTAATTCGTGGTAGTGGCATTTTTAAAGCCATATGTCCTTGATGCTGACAATGTTAAGGAAAAGCTAATGGTCCTATTGAATAGAGATACTTCTTAATTACTTAATACTGTAAGAGGTAGTGTACAACATTCTTTTTACTATTTAAAGTTTTTCTGCTGTGGGATGGTCTGTATGTCAAGTGTGTTGCTGATTGGTCAGTAAATAAATCACTGATTGGCCATTGGCTAGGCAGGAAGTATAGGCGGGACAAGGAAAAGAATTCTGGGAAGTGGAAGGCTGAGAGAGGGACACTGCCATCCGCCATCAGGACAAGGAAGATGTAAGGTACCAGTAAGCCATGAGCCATGTGGCAAAGTAAAGATTAATAGAAATGGGCTAAATATAAGAGTAAGAGCTAGACAGTGACAGGCCTGAGCTAATGGCCAAGCAGTTTAAATAATGTAAGAGTTCGTGTGTTTATTTTATAAGTGGGCTCTGGGACTGGCGGGACTTGGTGGCAGGAGCTGGAGAGAAATTCTCCAGCAACAAATGGCGTCCAACGTGGTGGCAAGAGTTTCCACCTAAAAACTTAAAAAAAAGATTCTAAAACGGACCTAAAAACAGCTTCCTAATTGTCTCTCTCAAATGAGCGGCAGCGGTTTGAGCTACTGGCGGGTTCCTAGCGTGCGCTCTCGACCTGCAGTATGGTGGGAATGAGGCCTCTGCAAGTAGCACATTAAACTGTGTGGTGAATTTAGCCTTTGCTAGTACAAAACAAAAAAAGAGGTTTCTGGGCTACACGCTACTTTGGTAAAAGTGTAGACCCACTATTTCTGAGAGTTATGGCTCCCAGAGCTGGCGGAAAGCGGACCGCCGCCATGTTGGGAAGCTGAAGTGGGCGGAGCCAGCAGCCACTGCGCTGTTTCAGGCTTAGAAGGCTGCAGTTTAAAGCAATAGGCTCAAGCTAATATAAAAAAATAAGCCACGTAAAGATGACTACCACACAGAGAATCTGGATTACGTTCTCTTTGATATTCGTAACTGCAAAAAAACATTTGATTGTAAAAGCTGTTGAGTTATGCCAAAATGTATATTTTAAAGGTACCTTGACTTCAAAATTTGGATATAAGGATATGTTGCTTTGGAAAAGAGTCTCTGCTCTTGTTTCCACAGAAAGCCAGAGACTATGGATTTGTTCCAGATTAAGATACATCAGGTTTGACCAGCCAAGACCCCCTGAAAGGTCTCCAATGACACCATGGCCCAGATGATTCAACATCCAGAATGGTTTCAAGTCAACTGGCTCAGATATACAGCCTCACGGACTACTCCATGATCCAAAAATTTTCTTTCTGTCTCCAGAAGATACAGCGCCCCCCTCCAGCAGGAAGTAGTAAGAGAAGCTACGCCCAAATTCCCAAATATACCAAGCTGGCTTTAGAGATGGAATTGGCTCACTCCCCCTCTAAACCCAGACATATTGCTCAAAAAAAAAAATGGTTAAGAGATTCTTATGTCCCAAATCAGAAGAGCCCTCTGGTGTGGGACAGACAAAAACCAATATTTTTATTTAAAGCAGGTTGATTATAAATACAATCTCTTTCTAAAGAAAAAAAGGGGATAGTTTAGATATGATAGGATGAAAGGGTAGATTAATGAACCTACTTTTAAAGAGTAACAACTTGTTTAAAATGTTTTACATCGCTATAGATTTTAGTTTATTGATACAAGTTTAAACTTAATTTTGTTATACTGTATATATATTTCTATTCTTGTTTGAGGTATTATGTTTATGTAACTCATTTAAAATTATAATGGATAATTAAAAAATAGATTAATAATTAGTCATCTATGATAATCATATTTGTAGCCATGTTAGTTAAGTCTTTTAGGTATACATAGTTATATTTCAGATAGATAGGTAGTCTTCAAACACTTCAAAGACCTACAGAATATGGCATTTAAAATGTTTTAAAAATTTAGACTTTCTGGACAGTGAGACATGTCTGCTCCTGACAGCACCGATTTACTTCAGAGAGGAGGATGGGCATCGAAGACACTCCATACGGAGTTTATCTTCACCTTGACAAAAATAGCCATTTGGGCAAGAAACTGTTCTTGCCTGGACTGTCTGATCAACTGGACATGCAGGACCCATACAAAGGTGACCACTGAACTTTGCTTGACAAAATGGTCCTTCAGGTTCCTGCTTTGCAGAGAAAACTGCCAGACATTCTACAGGACACAGAGAAAAATGAATAAGAGACTCTAGGCCTGTGGGCTGAAGACAGATGCCCCAACTTTACAAGAGAACTTTGAATGACTGTCCAGGCTGCCAGCTGTCTCTGTCTACCCTACAAGACTCCTAAAAGTTGCTTATATCCTTCTCCATTTCTCAGGTAGTAGTATATCCTTCTGAGGTCTTTGATGTGGTTAAAGACTAGATACTTACAATTTTCCTTAGTTATAATAAAAGATAAGTTAGATATAAAACCTTAAACTTACAAATATAAGATAGATAGGATCTCTTCTTTAATATTGTAACTGTAATTCTTGCTTGATAATTGTTTTGTTATATGTAATTTTACTATGTTAAAGTTAAAACCTTCCTTTTTAAGAAAAGAAAAGGGGAAGTGCTGTGGGATGGTCTGTATGTCAAGTGTGTTGCTGATTGGTCAGTAAATAAATCACTGATTGGCCATTGGCTAGGCAGGAAGTATAGGCGGGACAAGGAAAAGAATTCTGGGAAGTGGAAGGCTGAGAGAGGGACACTGCCATCCGCCATCAGGACAAGGAAGATGTAAGGTACCAGTAAGCCATGAGCCATGTGGCAAAGTAAAGATTAATAGAAATGGGCTAAATATAAGAGTAAGAGCTAGACAGTGACAGGCCTGAGCTAATGGCCAAGCAGTTTAAATAATGTAAGAGTTTGTGTGTTTATTTTATAAGTGGGCTCTGGGACTGGCGGGACTTGGTGGCAGGAGCTGGAGAGAAATTCTCCAGCAACATTTTTCTACAGTAAATTTGTTTTCTTTTATATTGCTTGACAGTTTCATATATATATATATATATAAAATGAATTTGAGTCATGTTCACCTCCATTCACCTGTCTTATATCCCTCCTCCTACCAGAACCCTTCCTCTCAGCAAGTCATGTTTTACTTTCCCTTTTGTGTGTGACCCACTGAGTTGAATTAGAAATTTTACCCACGCATACGTAGGAGGTTATTTAGTGAAGCAAGGGTGACTTGCCAGTGGCTTACCTAACTAAAGAAAATGACACTCCTATCCCAAACAACTTTTAATAGCCAAAAGAAGGGACCTGGTGGACCCATCTTCCATCCATGACAAAAGTTTAATGGGCTCAGTCTGGTGCAGGTCTTGTGCATGTAGCCATAGCCTCAGTGCAATGGCTATGACATGTCCTGAAGACATCTTTCTGCTGCACATCTCCCCATCCTTTGGCTCTTTTATCCTTTTTTTTTCTCTTCTCCAGTGTTCTCTGAGCCTTGGTATGCTACATTTTTACTATCTGATACTGCTTATGCTCCTAGTAATTTCATCAAATAAAAATCAGCACATCTGTTTTACAGATGAGATAATGGAAATGTAAGGAGGTTAAATAATTCATCTAAGATTCCATAGCTAGTAAGTGTCATAAGCCAGATTCAAATTCCAAACTCATTCAACATCTCATTTTTTCCCATTTCATCTTTATCAAGTTCCCTGTTCTTCATGGGGCTTCCTCCTTGATAATGTAAATTATATTGAGGGCTGGAGAGATGGCTCAGCAGTTAAGAGTACTAGCTGTTCTTCCAGAGGACCTGTGTTCAATTCCCAGCACCCACATGGCAGCTCACAGCTTCTGTAACTCCAGTTGCAGGGGACCCAACACTCTCATGCAGGAAAAACACCAATGCACATAAATTTTTTTTAAAAAAAGATTTATGTACATTATATTGAGAAAATGACTGAAAAATATTTCTGTCACCTATCTCCCTAATGTTTTGTCTAAGTTACACAAACAGTAATGATTCTTAGGACAGTTACTGCTGAGAGGGGAAACCCTAAGGGAAACAACTTAGATATTCAAGAAGGGATTGGAAAACAATTGTAAAGCACATTCATAAATGGAATACTAAACAAACATTAAGAATGACTGTGTGGGGCTTAGGGAAATGGTTCAGCGCTTAAGAGCACTGGCTGCTGCTCAGAGGACCCACTTCAACACCCAGAATCCACATGGTGACTCACAACCACCTGTAACTACAGTTCTAAGGGATCTGATGCCCCCTTCTGATCTCCATGGGCACTGCATTCATATGGTGCACAAACTTATATGCAGGCAAAGCACTCATAAATATAAAATATAAATAAATAAATACATAAATAAATAGATGAATAAATAAATAAATAACTTTTTAAAAAGAATGATTATGTAAATAGGTATTTGTTGACACAAAAATATGCCCTTAATATTCAGTTGAATATAAAGGAAAGTCAAGAATAGAAAGTTCTTATTTTAGAGGAAAAAAGCAAAGAGAGAATTTATGTAAATAGTGAAAAGTCCTGCTCCAAATGTTAGCAGTAGTTGCAGCAATTGGTAGGATTATGGGAGACAGTTTTTTTCTATTATATTTAGGGTTTTTTAATTTTCTATTTTATCAGTTTTCCTTGATGAAGTTGCTTCTTTAGGTATAAAGGAATAAAGAAAATGATAAAGGATGAAAATCAGAACATTCCTCAAAGCTAGAAGTATGAGCTAGTAGAATGAGTCAAAAACTGGAAAGGAAAACAAGAGTGTGGTAGCATACCCCAATAATCACATTGGAGGGTAAGGCTAAAAGTTGTAGAGATTAGGGCCAACCTGGGTTACATAACGAAAACAACAGCATTTTATCCTAAAGAAACCATGGTGGGTAAAGTAGCAGAAGCAACAGAAATTATTTTACTGGTTACGGTAATGTGAACTAGATGAAGAACTACTTTTATCTATAACCATTTTAAGCTGTATGTGTATAAAGATTTTTCTACTTTTAGAAATTATCATGTAAAACATAGGCCAGGAAAAAGCCATATCAAGTTCTTCAGGTGCTTTCTAATCCTGAAATTCAATCCATCCATAATACCCTAAAACACGAAACATGATAAATTATACAAATTGGGTTTATTAAATGCATAATATCATGCATGGTTAAAATTATTTCTGGCAGAATAGTAATTGGCTTCGACACTGTAGTCCAAAAGCTTGGAGTTCAAACTCTGCCCTCAGATTCGCATCTGTAAAACAGATAGGATAATATGTAAATTAAAGTGGTTAATAAAGCTGCAACATGAAAATGGATGAAAAAATATTTTTTAAAAATTTAATGAAAAATGTTTTCCATGATATCGGTGTGTAAAATGCAGTCAGTGAATGCTAATTAACCAAAGGACAAAACTCAAGGTAACACTTCAAGCTTCAGACTGAGCCAAGGATATAAAAAAAACCCTGGCTGGAAGTCAGCCCTAAACAGTTGCCAAGTTAATTGAGTCTATTATCATTTTAAGGGTCAGCAATTTAGTGCAATTGCACTTTTCCAAAGGCAAGTTCCAAAGAAAGGCAATAAATTAGGCAAAAGAGACTCAAGACACTTCCCAACTTAGACTGACACCTACCTGAAAGCAGGAAACATCTGATAAAGAATATACTTTGTGTATGACAGTACAATTTACATATCAAATACTATAATGAAATGATTCATGTTTTGAAAATGGCATAGGAGTGTTCAGTCCAAGAACTAACTGAACCACTACATTCGGTCCTTCGCCCTCTACACATACCTTTGGACTTCTAGGTTGGCTCCTCCTATTTCTACCATTTCCCTTCTTCTATCTTATCCTAGGTGTCCAGTTTTATCAGATGTCACATGCATAACAAACAATACATGGTTCAATTACTCAGGCATCATCTCTAGTTTCTACTACTTATAACACATTGAAATACAGTTTGAGTTCAATTTACATCTTTACCTTGGATGAATGCTCTCATTGGTTGACGTGTTGCTGTCTGTAATGACAAGTTACCACAACCGTTTGTCTCAAATTTCATGGTACCTTTTAATGTCGGTCATTCATTTTCTAAACATGTGGGACACTGTGAATATGTTCAAACATCTACCAGTATGATTCTTGCTTGTTTGAAGATCACTTCAGATCTAGTACCATTTCCCATAAATACAGTATGCTATAGATTTCTCTGTGACATCATGTCCCTGCACAGAGTCTTTTGAGTAATTATCCAGGCCATGCCATTTGTCCCAGGGAATATTCACATTCATGTCCTCAAATGACAATGACTACACAGATGATGGATTCATTCTCTTTATTACTGTAAAAAAAACATACAAAACTTGGGAATTACAGCTTCTGGGACACAGAATCCAAACTCAGAGCCTAGGAGCAGCAAAGAGAAAGAATCATGCATATAACATTTTCAAGGCTTCTTTACAATATGTATCAGTTACTTTTTCTGTTGTTGGGATAAAATATGATGACCAAGGTAACTTTTAGAAGGAAGAGTTTTAATTTGGCTTATAGTTCTAGAGTGATAAGAGTCCATCATGATGGGGAGGCATGGCAGCAAGTGTCAGACTCAGTAGCTGGAAAGGGAAGCTAAGAGCTCATATCTTTAAACCCAAGCACAAAGCAAAAAAAGTAAATTGGAAATACTATGAGAATGAAAATATCAAAGCCTCCCCCCTCCCCACAGTGACACACTTTCTCCAGCAAGGCCATGCCTCCCAAACCATCCCAAGCAGTGCCACCAACTGGGAATCAAATGTTCAAATACCTGAGCCTATGTGGGACATTTCTCATTCAAACCACCACATTCCGCTCCTAGGCTCCTATAGACTTACGGCTATATCATAATGCAAAATGTACTCAGACTAACTTTAAAAGTGGCCATAGCCTTTCTCAGTCTAAACACTGTTTAAAGGTCCAAAATCTCTTCTGAGACTAAAAGCAATCTCTTAATTGTAACACCCTGTAAAATCCCCAAAAGCAAATTACTTACTTCCAATATGTCTTAGTAACTGTTTATTGCTGTGAAGAGACACCATAACCATGGTACCTCTTACAAAGGAAAACATTTAATTGGGGTGGCTTACTGTTCAGAGGTTTAGTCCATTGTCATTGTTGTGGGAAACATGGTGGCATGCAGGCAGACATGGTACTAGCGAAGTAACTGAGAGTTCTACATCTGGATCAGTAGATAACAGAAAGAGAAAGAGAGAGAAAGACACTGGGCCTGGGTTGAGCATTTGAAACCTCAAGCCCACCCCCAGTGACACACTTCCTCTAACGAGGCTACACCTACTCCAACAAGGCCATACCTCCTAATAGTGCCACTCCTTAGTGACCAAGCATTCAAATCTATGAGCCTATGGGGGCCATTTCTATTCAAACCACACACAACATATGATGATACAGAATATATATCACTGTTCCAAAAGAGAAGATTGGGAATATAGTGAAGAAATTCTGGACCAAAACAATACAAGAACCTATCAGGGCAAACAGCAAATCCTGTAGCCTCATATCCATTGTCAAAAGGACTTAGATGGCTCCAGCCCTCATATATCTCACTCTCTCTCTCTTGAGAGGGCTTCACTCTCTGCATATAGCTATCATTGGCAGATATCCCATAGCTTCGACATTTCTGTAATCTTGGAATCTCTACTGCAACCTAGGCTTCACTTTAACAGCTTCACCCAATAGTCTCCTGCAGTCTCAGAGCCTTAATACAGTGACTACCCTGCTACACACAGTCTGGCCTCAGTGGCCCTTTGAAAACCAAGAAAGAAGAATCCATGAGCCCACTACTCTTGCATCCTCCATCCCTCTAAAGTTAGCATCAGACAAACACTGCCAAGTTTGGCTGCCATCTTAGAATGGAGTGTGGCCTTTTTGAATCACATTAGCAATAGCCTCTTTATTCAGTTGCTTTCTAGGAGCAAAAACTCTTTAGGCAGTTTTTTACCAAGTGGGAGCTTAGCTGGATGAGGTGTTACTCTGAGGGCACCCATCTCTTTGTTCCAGTATACAGCAGGAAGCTGCTTCTTAACGGTGCTAATCCTAACAATTACAGCCTCTCTTCAATCACATGCCTTGAGTGGAATATTAAGTTTCTTGGTGTTGTTTTTCTCTCTACATATACATTTCGTATTTTCCTCTGCCCTGCTTGCTCGTTTTCATTGTATACCTACATAAGCGTTATCAGTAACAACCAGGCCACAGATTTAACATTAGGTTGCCTTGAAATTTTCTCTACCAACAAAATTAGTGTTACTTTTTAATATAGCCTCAGGAACATTCTTAGAGCAGGAAGGCAACCAGATTCTTTGCCAAACTACTACAGGAACGGTCTCTAGCTCTGATTCGACATTCAACCATTCTTCTAGGCAAAAGTCCCATTTACTCCCAGCAATCAACACGGTTGGATTCTTCTCCGCAGCAGCCCACTCTCTGGTGCCAATGTTTGTGTCTGTTACTTTCTTTGTTGCTGTGATAAAATACCATGGACAATGGAACTTGTTAGAAGGAAGACTTTATTTTGACATATGGTTCCCCAGGAGTTAAGATTCCATTATGGTAGGGAGGCACGGCAGCAAGAGGCAGGAAAGGCAACCAGAACAGGAAGCTGAGAGCTCACATCTCCCACAATAAGCATAAAACAGAGAGAGCAAAATGGAAGTAAGACCAGGGTATATAATCTCAAAGCCCACCCTACCCCTCGTGACGTGCTTCCTCCAGAAAGACTACACCACCTAAAACTCCCCCAAACAGCACCAGCAAGTGTTCAAACACCAGAGCTTATGGGAGACATTTCTCATTCAAACTACTGCACAGTACATATAGAACAATATACCAAATACCATAATGGCTCGTTAAGAAAATGGATAAGGTCCTTGTCCAAGAATAGACTAGTGGTTCTCATGCTTGCAAATCAGCATCACCTGAAAGAATTTTTTAAAAATTAAAAAAAAAAACAGATAAATAGTCAGGTGGCAGCACACAACTATAATCCCAGCACTCGAGAGGAGGAAGATTGTGAGTTGAAAGTTCCAGGACAGCCTGGTCTACACAGCAAGATCCTGTCTTAAACAAACAAACAAAGAACAAATGATCAAATCCAGAGTGGCCTTTGGCCTTTGAGCAGGGTTTGCAGACCCTGCCTGAACAATATCCATTTAGGATTTAAGGAAGGCAAAGCAAGTACAACTGGAAAAACAAAGACATAACAAAGCAAAAGTCATGTAAGGTGTTTAACCTCTACAGTCACTGGGCGAAGGCAAACTAAAAACATAATATAGACCTGCTATACATCAACTAGAATGGCTGAAATCCTTCAAGACTAACAATGGAGAAAGTCGAAAAGGATGAAGAGCAGGGCAGCAGCTACTTTAGAAACCAGTCTAGCATTACATTATGTTACTAGAGTTGAAGACATATATTGTGGTAGAGACAGATTTGTCACCTAGATTCTCTTTCAAGGAAGTGCATTCTGTTCGGATTTGGAAAGCAAAGTAAAGGGATAGCTTTGAATTAATAGATTCCTGAGTCTGTCCCAGCTGCAGAGAGATTATTAGACCAAGGTCTTGCACATCCAAGGTGAATAAGTAAGGAAGGGATGAAAAGGATCATTTCAGCCACACGGAAAACATACCAGTGGGCTTTACTTGTTCCAAAGATTGGTTCAAGTTTCATTCTTATATTGCTTTTCATCTTGCCTTCCCAAACCACCTTCGTTGTCTTCTTCTTCTTCTTCTTCTTCTTCTTCTTCTTCTTCTTCTTCTTCTTCTTCTTCTTCTTCTCCTTTCTTTCTTTCTTTCACAGGTATTGATCTCTAACGAAAATGTTGCACATAATACACCATCTATGCATCTTTGTTTCTTATTGACCACTAAATCCACTAGGATAATATACCTTAGAAAAAAATCATTTAGCATATCTATGTGCATCATAAAAAAATAACTATGCAAGAATATTCTTAACAGCATTGGCTTGAAAAAGACAGCTACAAGACACCATTTAATGTCTTTCATCAGATAGAATGAATTGTGATATAGTCACTATACAATACAATATCCTGTACATCAATGAAAATGTACAACATCTATATACATCTACCTTCATGACATAATATTAGATGAATTAACAAAATTATGAAGTGTATACTGTATAATCCAGAACAGGCAAATATATTCATATGAATACTGTATCACATATTCATATGTTATAAAGTAAAAATAAAAACAAGGAAAAGATTATCACAAAAGTCAAGACAATGGTTTATGTAAAGAGGTGATATGAAAATTTTTGTTATGCTGGGCATCAAATCTGCAGCCCTGAATATGCTAAGGAAGCCTGTTACCACTAAGCTACTCTCATAACCCAATCTTCAGATTTTTTTTTAATATACAGTATGGCACAAACTTTGACAAATGAAAATAAACAGAAATTTCTGTACTTCAGAGAATTCTGTCTCAGCAACTGGCCCAGATTTAATCTTGGGTTGGGGGGAATGATAAGAGAGAGATGCTTACTCTAGAGGTATTGTCCCAAGTGCTAACTGTAGCTAAACTTTTCCTGCCTGGCCCACAGTCAGGACAAATCTCTCTCACCTGCCAGTCCCACAGCTGCTCAGACCCGACCAAGTAAACACAGAGACTTACATTGCTTACAAACTGTATGGCCGTGGCAGGCTTCTTGCTAACTGTTCTTACAGCTTAAATTAATCCATTTCCATTAATCTATACCTTGCCACATGGCTCGTGGCTTACAGGCATCTTCGTGTGCTGTTTGTCATCATGGCAGCTGGCAGTGTCTCTCTGATTCAGCCTTCCACTTCCCAGCTTTATTCTCCTCCTTGTCCCACCTATACTTCCTGCCTAGCCAACGGCCAATCAGTGTTTTATTGACCAATCAGCAACACATTTGCCATACAGAACATCCCACAGCACTTCCCCTATTTTTTTTTCAAAAAGGAAGGTTTTAACCTTAACAAAGTAAAATTACATATAATTTGGGAATTTGGGTGTAGCTTCTCTTACTACTTCCTGCTGGAGGGGGGCGCTGTATCTTATGGGGATACAAAGAAAAATTTGGGATTGTGGAATAGTCCATGAGGGTGTATCGTCTGAGCCAGTTGCCTTCAAACCATTCTGGATGTTGGATAATCTGGGCCATGGTGTCATCGGAGACCTTTCAGGGGGTCTTGGCTGGTCAAACCTGATGTATCTTAATCTGGAACAAATCCATAGCCTCTGGCTTTCTGTGGGAACAAAAGCAGAGTCTCCTTTCCAATGCAACATATCCTTATATCCAAATTTTGAAGTCAAGATACCTTTAAAATATACATTTTGGCATAACTCAACAGCTTTTACAATCAAATGTTTTTCTGCAGTTAAAAATCCCAAAGACAACACAATCCAGATTCTCTGTGTAATATTCATCTTTATGTGGCTTATTTTATATATTAATTTTACTGTCTCTTTAAAGACTTTATTTTTTAAAACTATGTATTTGTTTCTATAACTGTATATATCACCTTTTTTGTCTCTTTCAAGCCTACGTATATTTTACACACATTGTAAACTATTACATCTGAATCTGTTTTATTGTGAATCTATTGCTTTAAACTGTGTTCGATTTCTTGTTTCTACCAGGTAGAATTTACATGGGCATTTACTTTATAGTTATTGTTAGGTGTGCTTGTCTATTTTATGAACATTAAAGGAAGGAAAAAGCAGACACGCCATAGAAATCCTACAAGCATTTACTTTTTAAAGTGTGACTATAAAGTGCTGAGAAAATGGTGAGTAGAGATAAGAATGAATAGAGGCCATCATGTGCTCCTTCGTTCTGCGACAATATGATACAAAACAGACCTTGAAGAGTTCCAAGAAGTTCTGTAAAAGGTACAAAGAGGCACTGTTGATCAGAAGAGGGAGCATTCCTTTCCAGCTGAGCAGTAATGGGAGAAGAGCTTCAAAGAGGAAGGCCCTAAGGTAAGCATTGAAGAATTGAGGGTTCCATGGGGTAAAATAACAGAAGAGATGGAGGATAGATAAAGCTAAATTAATACTGACATTGAAGTAAGGAGTATGTGCTCAAGAAATGAGACAGCATTTTGCCATTTGTTTTGATGTTTAACCTCCAAAGGAAAATTCTAAGTCATTCATCTTTTTCTGTAAGGAACGTTTAACAGATCCCTATGAAAATACTGTATGTTTTATAGAGGCCAGTGAAAGTGCTACTGTGTGGGGTACTTAGTCCTGAGTATACTTCCATAGCAAGAGAAACTAAATTCTGGACTTCACACTGCCTGTATCTGGACATGATTTCTTCCTGGAGGCACCATTCTTCCTGAGAGCAATGATTAGGTTATCCATATAAAACTCAGTCGATTCATTATTTGGGGACTCTTTCAGTCATTTCCTGCTTAGACTCAATCAAATTTAGGATTTATCTTCGCCTTCCTTCAGGACAATCATATTGATTTTGAACTCCAGAGTTTATAAAAAATAAGACTGAAATATCAATTGGAGGGGAGGGGATGAGCCCATTTCTTGGGTTCTAGCTGTAGTTTTCACAGGTCTTCCCAGAGGTGTACAGTTATCCCCACATACTGCCATCCATGGAGGGAGCCATCTTTCTAGTAGGCCTCTAAGGGCAGGGCCTCTACTGCTCCCCGACACAGTTTCATCTCATCATTCCCACAAGACCTCCACTCCTAATTTCTCTTCTCTTCCCACTCATGTTCTTACCACTTTCTTGGCTTTTGTTTGTTGGAGTGGAAGAGATAGAAGTGAGGGATGTAACATGTATTTATCAGCAGGAACTCTTCCCAAATCTGTTTCTCAAACCCTGGACTGAGACTTAAAATGAAAACCAAGAATACATTGTTCTCTCCCTCCATGACACCTACACTGGATGTGAGACCAGTCTCATACCACACTGTCTGCATCAATAAGGGTCATGAGGGTGAGGGTAGGTGCACTCAAGTAATCTTCATAGATCATCTTACTGTATCCATCACAGTGTTGATTAAATATTACTTGACCTTGCAGCATTCACAAACAGAAACTGCTTTCAAAATATAATGTTTTGTGATAACAAAACAGAAGGCAGGACTGACCTGGGAAAAGAAGAGAATCAGCTAGTGATGACATAAGGAAGGGTAACGAGGGAAGAGAGTAACTAAGAACAAAGTATAATAACGACACATAGGCATGGAAATGCCATGCTGAAACCTAGTCCTTTGCATACTAACATTAAAAACTAATAATAAAACATCTGATGTTTATAACTCATAACTAATGACCCTCACTGGTCACCTTGCCTGGTATATGATCTTATACACTTTAGTTTTGTGGGTACTTACCCAGTCATTGGATTAAATTCCTGGCTCAAGTATCTAATGTACTATTACTAAAGGATAAAAAATATAATAATAATAATAATAATAATAATAATAATAATAATAATAAAAGATGAATGAAAATGTCTCCCCCCTAAAAAAATCTGCCTGGAATTATTTAATTCTGTGGTTTAAAAAAAATACCAACTTGCTCACTTTGATCATTTTTTTTGTTTGTACATGAAATTAGAGATCTTAACTTTACAAAAGTGGATGATTTTATTACCAATGAATGAGGTACCAATTTGGAATGTAGCCATAACTCTGTTTTTTCCTTAGGCTTTTCAAAGTACTCAAGAAAATTTTATATGCAATCTAAGAATTTTGATCAGCTTATGGATTTGATGAGTATCATCTTGACAAATTGCAGAAGGCTTTATTGATTTTCTGTTCTGTATTTCAACATCACCATCTCTCATATTCTTTGGAAAGATATTGAGTATTTTAAAATCATTTTTATAATTTAACCTTCTATAAAGGACAAAACCAAGATGGAAAGCTAGCAGTGCTCAAGTGGATAAACAAAGACTGGCACCATCATCCTATCTTGCTGAGTCAAACTACTGCACATGTTCAATCCCAAAGGCATGATGGCTACAACATAAAGTCTGTAAAGGGGAACCTTAAGCAATAACCCTGAAAAGACATATTCAGGGACTGTGGATGAAGCTCAGTGG